>NC_084625.1:5454495-5456995 GCF_033978795.1 Nerophis ophidion
ACATACATATATACACACACATATATATATATACATACATATATGTATATATATTTATATAGATATATATGTATATATATATATATATATTTACATACATACATGTATATATATATTTACAGAAACATTTTTTTTTCATTATTATTATTTTTTTATGATTTTTATTTTTTTTAAACAAACATTTACTTAAAAATCTGTCAGCATATATTTATATACATTTACTTGACTATCTTGTCAAATGGTTAAAAAGACAGAAAAGGTGGACACACCGAGTGGTGACGAGTACTCTAATGTGCTTTGGGCCTGCAGGCGTGACCAAAAATGAATGAATGAAGCGTATTTGACTCCATCTAAAAGTTTTTAAATCGAAACGGTTGTCCATACAGCATGGTTGGTAGTATTGCAGTTAGGTGTGTAAAGTACTTACCAAGACACGTAGAAGCCACAGGTCCATGGCGTTGTGTTTCTGCAGCCACGCTCCGTACGTGTGGAGTGTGTAGCAGGAGAAGAAGACCAGCAGGTAGCTGCTGAAGACCACCACCAGCAGGAAGGCCAAGGCCACAGACACCAACCTTGACACGGGACAACCACCAGCACAACTGCACCATTACACCATTACTCCATGACACTATTGCATCTCACATCACGTGGACAAAAACAACACCTTCTGGAGGAAAGTTCTGTGGTCAGATGAAACAAAAATGGAGTTGTTTGGCCACAATACCCAGTTTGTTTAGAGGAGAAAAGGTGAGGCCTTTAATCACCATGCCTACCGTCATGCATGGTGGTGGTAGTTGTTGAGTATTAAACTCTGCGACGAGTTTTGTCAGATATTGAACACGTTGGGGTTGCGGTCAGACTACACACGGTCATCATTTGGACTCTTCCAACTTTAATGGTGCATACTGGTTTAGGCTGGGTTCAGTTTAGGCTGACCATATTGTGAAACCCCAAAAAGAGGACGCATATGTGCACGACAAAGCCGGGACTAGGTGAACATTTGCCGATGATACTTGATCTTGCTTTATAAATAATATATTTATTTAAATAAAGCATTTTTTGTCCTCTATGACAGCAGTGTTGGCGCTAGGAATTTTGAAAACGGGGTCCCATGGACCCTCGATGGGACCCCGTTTTCAAAATTCCCATCATGGACCCCTACTTGATGGGATCCATGATGGACCCCATCAAGTCATAAAAATGGGGTCCCACAGTACATTTTTGGGGTCTCACTTTTTTGTAAGCGTTTTGAAAACAAATGATAAATGTATGCATTGTCCTCGTATGTCCATAGTGGATCTAACATAATAGTGAGAGTCCAGTCCATAGTGGATCCAACATAATAGTGAGAGTCCAGTCCATAGTGGATCTAACATAATAGTGAGAGTCCAGTCCATAGTGGATCTAACATAATAGTGAGAGTCCAGTCCATAGTGGATCTAACATAATAGTGAGAGTCCAGTCCATAGTGGATCTAACATAATAGTGAGAGTCCAGTCCATAGTGGATCTAACATAATAGTGAGAGTCCAGTCCATAGTAGATCTAACATAATAGTGAGAGTCCAGTCCATAGTGGATCTAACATAATAGTGAGAGTCCAGTCCATAGTGGATCTAACATAATAGTGAGAGTCCAGTCCATAGTAGATCTAACATTAGAGTGAGAGTCCAGTCCATAGTGGATCTAACATAATAGTGAGAGTCCAGTCCATAGTAGATCTAACATAATAGTGAGAGTCCAGTCCATAGTGGATCTAACATAATAGTGAGAGTTCAGTCCATAGTGGATCTAACATAATAGTGAGAGTTCAGTCCATAGTGGATCTAACATAATAGTGAGAGTTCAGTTCATAGTGGATCTAACATAATAGTGAGAGTCCAGTCCATAGTGGATCTAGCATAATAGTGAGAGTCCAGTCCATAGTAGATCCAACATAATAGTGAGAGTCCAGTCCATAGTAGATCTAGCATAATAGTGAGAGTCCAGTCCATAGTGGATCTAGAATAATAGTGAGAGTCCAGTCCATAGTGGATCTAACATAGTAGTGAGAGTCCAGTCCATAGTGGATCTAACATAATAGTGAGAGTCCAGTCCATAGTGGATCTAACATAATAGTGAGAGTCCAGTCCATAGTGGATCTAACATAATAGTGAGAGTTCAGTCCATAGTGGATCTAACATAATAGTGAAAGTTCAGTCCATAGTGGATCTAACATAATAGTGAGAGTTCAGTCCATAGTGGATCCAGCATAGTAGTGAGAGTCCAGTCCATAGTGGATTTAACATGATAGTGAGAGTCCAGTCCATAGTGGATCTAACATAATAGTGAGAGTCCAGTCCATAGTGGATCTAACATAATAGTGAGAGTCCAGTCCATAGTGGATCTAACATAATAGTGACAGTCCAGTCCATAGTGGATCTAACATAATAGTGAGAGTCCAGTCCATAGTGGATCTAGCATAATAATGAGAGTCCAGTCCATAGTGGATCCAACATAATA
>NC_084625.1:5464495-5524495 GCF_033978795.1 Nerophis ophidion
CTAAACACTTGATGAAAACATTTTGAAAGCTCATGAAAAACTTTGTGAAACTTGAAGAACTTTCTAAAAACCTCATGAAACATGACAAACTTACTAAAAACATTGTGGAGAAAAAAAACAAAACGTCATGGAAACTTCAGGAAAAATAAGCTGACATGTCTTGAAATGTGATGAAATATGTGATACATTTCAGGAAAACATGAAGAACTAACTTGAAAAACGTCAAGAAAACATATGAAAACATGATAAACTTCATAAAAATCTTTATTATAACCTCATGAAATATCATGAACAACTTCTGAAAACATGAAAAACTTCATGAAACAGGGAATACACTATGACCAACTTCATGACAAACTTTACTAAAACCTTTTAAAATATCTTGAACAACTTCATGAAACATGAACAAACTAAACACTTGATGAAAAGATCTTGAAAGCTCATGAAAAACTTTGTGAAACTTGGAGAACTTTCTAAAAACATCATGAAACATGACAAACTTGCTAAAAACATTGTGGAGAAAAAAAACAAAACGTCCTGGAAACTTCATGAAAAATAAGCTGACATGTCTTGAAATGTGATGAAATATGTGATACATTTCAGGAAAACATGAAGAACTAACATGAAAAACGTCAAGAAAACATATGAAAACATGATAAACTTCATGAAAATCTTTATTATAACCTTATGAAATATCATGAACAACTTCCGAAAACATGAAAAACTTCATTAAACAGGGAATACACTATGAACAACTTCATGACAAACTTTACTAAAACCTTGTAAAATATCATGAACAACTTCATGAAACATGAACAAACTAAACACTTGATGAAAACATCTTGAAAGCTCATGAAAAACTTTGTGAAACTTGGAGAACTTTCTAAAAACATCATGAAACATGACAAACTCGCTAAAAACATTGTGGGGGGAAAAAAACAAAACGTCATGGAAACTTCATGAAAAATAAGCTGACATGTCTTGAAATATGATGAAACATGTGATACATTTCAGGAAAACATGAAGAACTAACATGAAAAATGTCAAGAAAACGTATGAAAACATGATAAACTTCATGAAAATCTTTATGTGATACAATTCAGGAAAACATGAAGAACTAACATGAAAAACATCAAGAAAACATATGAAAACATGATAAACTTCATGAAAATCTTTATTATAACCTCATGAAATATCATGAACAACTTCTGAAAACATGAAAAACTTCATGAAACAGGGAATACACTATGAACAACTTCATGACAAACTTGACTAAAACCTTGTAAAATATCATGAACAACTTCATGAAACATGAACAAACTAAACACTTGATGAAAACATTTTGAAAGCTCATGAAAAACTTTGTGAAAGTTGGAGAACTTTCTAAAAACATCATGAAACATGACAAACTCGCTAAAAACATTGTGGGGGGGGGAAAAAACAAAACGTCCTGGAAACTTCATGAAAAATAAGCTGACATGTCTTGAAATATGTGATACATTTCAGGAAAACATGAAAAACTAACATGAAAAACATCAAGAAAACATATGAAAACGTGATAAACTTCATGAAAATCTTTATGTGATACAATTCAGGAAAACATGAAGAACTAACATGAAAAACGTCAAGAAAACATATGAAAACATGATAAACTTCATGAAAATCTTTATTATAACCTTATGAAATATCATGAACAACTTCCGAAAACATGAGAAACTTCATGAAACAGGGAATACACTATGAACAACTTCATGACAAACTTGACTAAAACCTTGTAAAATATCATGAACAACTTCATGAAACATGAACAAACTAAACACTTGATGAGAACATCTTGAAAGCTCATGAAAAACTTTGTGAAACTTGGAGGACTTTCTAAAAACATCATGAAACATGACAAACTTGCTAAAAACATTGTGGAGAAAAAAACCAAAACGTCATGGAAACTTCATGAAAAATAAGCTGACATGTCTTGAAATATGATGAAATATGTGATACATTTCAGGAAAACATGAAGAACTAACATGAAAAACGTCAAGAAAACATATGAAAACATGATAAACTTCATGAAAATCTTTATTATAACCTTATGAAATATCATGAACAACTTCCGAAAACATGAGAAACTTCATGAAACAGGGAATACACTATGAACAGCTTCATGACAAACTTGACTAAAACCTTGTAAAATATCATGAACAACTTCATGAAACGTGAACAAACTAAACACTTGATGAAAACATCTTGAAAGCTCAGGAAAAACTTTGTGAAACTTGGAGAACTTTCTAAAAACATCATGAAACATGACAAACTTGCTAAAAACATTGTGGAGAAAAAAAACAAAACGTCCTGGAAACTTCATGAAAAATAAGCTGACATGTCTGGAAATATGATGAAATATGTGATACATTTCAGGAAAACATGAAGAACTAACATGAAAAACGTCAAGAAAACATATGAAAACATGATAAACTTCATGAAAATCTTTATTATAACCTCATGAAATATCATGAACAATTTCCGAAAACATGAAAAACTTCATGAAACAGGGAATACACTATGAACAACTTCATGACAAACTTTACTAAAACCTTGTAAAATATCATGAACAACTTCATGAAACATGAACAAACTAAACACTTGATGAAAACATTTTGAAAGCTCATGAAAAACTTTGTGAAACTTGGAGAACTTTCTAAAAACATCATGAAACATGACAAACTTGCTAAAAACATTGTGGGGGGAAAAAAACAAAACGTCATGGAAACTTCATGAAAAATAATCTGACATGTCTTGAAATATGATGAAATATGTGTCAGGAAAACATGAAGAACTAATATGAAAAACGCCAAGAAAACATATGAAAACATGATAAACTTCATGAAAATCTTTATGTGATACAATTCAGGACAACATGAAGAACTAACATGAAAAGCGTCAAGAAAACATATGAAAACATGATAAACTTCATGAAAATCTTTATTATAACCTCATGAAATATCATGAACAACTTCTGAAAACATGAAAAACTTCATGAAACAGGGAATACACTATGAACAACTTCATGACAAACTTTACTAAAACCTTGTAAAATATCATGAACAACTTCATGAAACATGAACAAACTAAACACTTGATGAAAAGATCTTGAAAGCTCATGAAAAACTTTGTGAAACTTGAAGAACTTTCTAAAAACATCATGAAACATGACAAACTTGCTAAAAACATTGTGGGGGAAAAAACCAAAACGTCCTGGAAACTTCATGAAAAAAAAGCTGACATGTCTTGAAATATGATGAAATATGTGTCAGTAAAACATGAAGAACTAACATGAAAAACGTCAAGAAAACATATGAAAACATGATGCACTTCATGAAAATCTTTATGTGATACAATTCAGGAAATCATGAAGAACTAACATGAAAAACGTCAAGAAAACACATGAAAACATGATAAACTTCATGAAAATCTTTATTATAACCTCATGAAATATCATGAACAACTTCCGAAAACATGAAAAACTTCATGAAACAGGGAATACACTATGAACAACTTCATGACAAACTTGACTAAAACCTTGTAAAATATCATGAACAACTTCATGAAACATGAACAAACTAAACACTTGATGAAAACTTTTTGAAAGCTCATGAAAAACTTTGTGAAACTTGGAGGACTTTCTAAAAGCATCATGAAACATGACAAACTTGCTACAAACATTGTGGAGAAAAAAAAAAAAAACGTCATGGAAACTTCATGAAAAATAAGCTGACATGTCTTGAAATATGATGAAATATGTGATACATTTCAGGAAAACATGAAGAACTAACATGAAAAACGTCAAGAAAACATATGAAAACATGATAAACTTCATGAAAATCTTTATGTGATACAATTCAGGAAAACATGAAGAACTAACATGAAAAACGTCAAGAAAACATATGAAAACATGATAAACTTCATGAAAATCTTTATTATAACCTTATGAAATATCATGAACAACTTCCGAAAACATGAAAAACTTCATGAAACAGGGAATACACTATGAACAACTTCATGACAAACTTGACTAAAACCTTGTAAAATATCATGAACAACTTCATGAAACATGAACAAACTAAACACTTGATGAAAACTTTTTGAAAGCTCATGAAAAACTTTGTGAAACTTGGAGGACTTTCTAAAAGCATCATGAAACATGACAAACTTGCTAAAAACATTGTGGAGAAAAAAAACAAAACGTCATGGAAACTTCATGAAAAATAAGCTGACATGTCTTGAAATATGATGAAATATGTGATACATTTCAGGAAAACATGAAGAACTAACATGAAAAACGTCAAGAAAACATATGAAAACATGATAAACTTCATAAAAATCTTTATTATAACCTCATGAAACATCATGAACAACTTCCGAAAACATGAAAAACTTCATGAAACAGGGAATACACTATGAACAACTTCATGACAAACTTGACTAAAACCTTGTAAAATATCATGAACAACTTCATGAAACATGAACAAACTAAACACTTGATGAAAAGATCTTGAAAGCTCATGAAAAACTTTGTGAAACTTGAAGAACTTTCTAAAAACATCATGAAACATGACAAACTTGCTAAAAACATTGTGGGGGGGGGGGGGGGGGGGACAAAACGTCCTGGAAACTTCATGAAAAATAATCTGACATGTCTTGAAATATGATGAAATATGCAAGAAAAAAAATCATGACGTCTACCAGAACTTGGCAGCTGGCCGGAAGTTCACCTGCTGACGCACGAGCGGGCAGTAGCGGCGCGTGTGGGCGTGGTCTCCTGTTGCGTCACACATGGGACAGGTGTACTTCCGCAGGACCGGACACAACACCTTGCCGTCGTCCGCCTTCAGTTTGTGGGATCGGTAGACGTTGGCCGCCTCGCCGTTCTGCCTGCAGAAGTGGCACAAGTCCGCTGGCGCCCCCTTGCGTCCCCCGGTGAGATTGCCGGACGAGTGGCGAGCGGGCGCCGCGGCAGGCGGCGGCTTCTTTTGATCCTCCGCATCCGTAAGTCGTCCGTTGCGCATGCGCAGCAGCAGACCGGCCAGGTCCAAATAGTCGCGCCACATGTCAAAGAGGGGGGCGTCCGGCACGCTGGGGGGTTGGCGGGAAGTCATGCTTGTTCGCGTGGTTGACACGTGCCGGGAGCGTGCCATTTATTTGATCCCCCCGCCCCCTCGCGCCCCTCCGCCAGGTGTCACACAGGTGTGCTGCAGGTGTGCTTAAGAAGGAAAACCACTTAAGTGGTGATGAAAGGTTTTAGTCAATTTACTGAAGATGAAATGATCGTAAATGTGGACATCGGGGGTCAAAATGGAGCCGCACAAGTAAAAGGAACATGTTTCATGTTTTTATGGATTTTTCACTTTGGCAGAATTTTTCTTTTGCATTTGCTTAATTGATCTTGCAGTCTGTCTATCTGTGTTGGCCCTGCGATGAGGTGGCGACTTGTCCAGGGTGTACCCCGCCTTCCGCCCGATTGTAGCTGAGATAGGCGCCAGCGCCCCCCGCGACCCCGAAAGGGAATAAGCGGTAGAAAATGGATGGATGGATGGATATATGTATATATATATATATATATATATATATATATGTATATATATATATATATCCATCCATCCATTTTCTACCGCTTATTCCCTATTGGGGTCCGCCTATCTCAGCTACAATCAGGCGGAAGGCGGGGTACACCCTGGACAAGTCGCCACCTCATCACAGGGCCAACACAGATAGACAGACAACATTCACACTCACATTCACACACTAGGGCCAATTTAGTGTTGCCAATCAACCTATCCCCAGGTGCATGTCTTTGGAAGTGGGAGGAAGCCGGAGTACCCGGAGGGAACCCACGCAGTCACGGGGAGAACATGCAAACTCCACACAGAAAGATCCCGAGCCCGGGATTGAACACAGGACAGCTCAGGACCTTTGTATTGTGAGGCAGATGCACTAACCCCTCTACCACCGTGAAGCCCATATATATATATATATATATATATATGTATATATATATATATATATATATATATATATACATATATACATATATATATATATATATACACACACACACACACACAGTGGGGCAAAAAAGTATTTACTCAGCCACTGATTGTGACAGAATGCGAAAAAAAAATCCAGGTATTCCCATTGTAGGAATTTTAAAGAATTTATTTGTAAATTACGGAGGAAAATAAGTATTTGGTCAATAACAAAAATTCAACTCAATACTTTGTAATATAACCTTTGTTGGCAATAACAGAGGTTAAAACAATTACTATAGGTCTTTACCAGGTTTGCACATTTTGGTCCATTCCTCTATGCAGATCTTCTCGAGAGCAGTGATGTTTTGGGGCTGTCGCCGAGCAACACGGACTTTCAATCAATCAATCAATCAATCAATCAATGTTTATTTATATAGCCCCAAATCACAAATGTCTCAAAGGACTGCACAAATCATTACGACTACAACGTCCTCGGAAGAACCCACAAAAGGGCAAGGAAAACTCACACCCAGTGGGCAGGGGGAACTCACATCCAGTGGGACGCCAGTGACAATGCTGACTATGAGAAACCTTGGAGAGGACCTCAGATGTGGGCAACCCCCCCCCCCCCCCCCCCCCTCTAGGGGACCGAAAGCAATGGATGTCGAGCGGGTCTAACATGATACTGTGAAAGTTCAATCCATAGTGGCTCCAACACAGCCGCGAGAGTTCAGTTCAAAGCGGATCCAAGACAGCAGCGAGAGTCCCGTCCACAGGAAACCATCTCAAGCGGAGGCGGATCAGCAGCGTAGAGATGTCCCCAGCCGATACACAGGCGAGCGGTCCATCCTGGGTCCCGACGAGCGGTCCATCCTGGGTTTCGACTCTGGACAGCCAGTACTTCATCCATGGTCATCGGACCGGGCCCCCTCCACAAGGGAGGGGGGGACATAGGAGAAAGAAAAGAAGCGGCAGATCAACTGGTCTAAAAAGGAGGTCTATTTAAAGGCTAGAGTATACAGATGAGTTTTAAGGTGAGACTTAAATGCTTCTACTGAGGTGGCATCTCCAACTGTTACCGGGAGGGCATTCCAGAGTACTGGAGCCCGAACGGAAAACGCTCTATAGCCCGCAGACTTTTTTTGGGCTTTAGGAATCACTAATAAGCCGGAGTCTTTTGAACGCAGATTTCTTGCCGGGACATATGGTACAATACAATCGGCAAGATAGGATGGAGCTAGACCGTGTAGTATTTTATACGTAAGTAGTAAAACCTTAAAGTCACATCTTAAGTGCACAGGAAGCCAGTGCAGGTGAGCCAGTATAGGTGTATATATAGGTATATATGTATATAAGTATATACAGTATAGGTGTATATATAGGTATATATGTATATAAGTATATACAGTATAGGCGTAATATGATCAAACTTTCTTGTTCTTGTCAAAAGTCTAGCAGCCGCATTTTGTACCAACTGTAATCTTTAAATGCTAGACATGGGGAGACCCGAAAATAATACGTTACAGTATTCGAGGCGAGACGTAACAAACGCACGGATAATGATCTCGGCGTCTTTAGTGGACAAAATGAAGCGAATTTTAGCGATGTTACGGAGATGAAAGAAGGCCGTTTTAGTAACGCTTTTAATGTGTGACTCAAAGGAGAGAGTTGGGTGGAAGATAATACCCAGATTTTTTACCGAATCACCTTGTTTTATTATTTGATTGTCAAATGTTAAAGTTGTATTATTGAATAGAGGTCGGTGTCTAGCAGGACCGATAATCAGCATTTCCGTTTTCAACTCCCTCCACAGATTTTCTATGGGGTTGAGGTCTGGAAACTCGCTAGGCCACTCCAGGACTTACAAATACTTCTTACAGAGCCACTCCTTCGTTGCCCTAGCGGTGTGTTTGGGATCATTGTCATGCTGGAAGACCCAGGCACGTTTCATCTTCAAAGCTCTCACGGATGGAAGGAGGTTTTGGCTCAAAATCTCACGATACATGGCCCTATTCATTCTTTCCTTAACACGGATCAGTCGTCCTGTCCCCTTAGCAGAAACACAGCCCCAAAACATGATGTTTCCACCCCCATGCTTCACAGTAGGTATGGTGTTCTTGGGATGCAACTCAGTATTCTTCTTCCTCCAAACACGACGAGTTGAGTTTATACCAAAAAGTTCCATTTTGGTTTCATCTGACCACATGACATTCTCCCAATCCTCTGCTGTATCATCCAAACTTCAGACGGGCCTGGACATGCACTGGCTTAAGCAGGGGACACGTCTGGCACTGCAGGATTTGATTCCCCGTCGGCGTAGTGTGTTACTGATGGTACCCTTTGTTACTTTGGTCCCAGCTCTCTGCAGGTTATTCGCCAGGTCCCACCGTGGAGTTCTGGGATTTTTGCTTACCGTTCTCATGATCATTTTGACCCCACGGGATGAGATCTTGCGTGGAGCCCCAGATCGAGGGAGATTACCAGTGGTCTTGTATGTCTTCCATTTTCTGATAATTGCTCCCACAGCTGATTTTTTCACACCAAGCTGCTTGTCTATTGTAGATTCACTCTTGCCAGTCTGGTGCAGGTCTACAATTCTTTTCCTGGTGTCCTTCGACAGCTCTTTGGTCTTGGCCATAGTGGAGTTTGGAGTCTGACTGTTTGAGTCTGTGGACAGGTGTCTTTTGTATAGATAACGAGTTCAAACAGGTGCCATTAATACAGGTAATGAGTGGAGGACAGAAGAGCTTCTTAAAGAAGAAGTTACAGGTCTGTGAGAGCCAGAGATCTTCCTTGTTTGAAGTGACCAAATACTTATTTTCCACCATAATTTACAAATAAATTCTTTAAAATTCCTATAATGTGAATTCCTGGATTTTTTTTTCCACATTCTGTCTCTCACAGTTGAAGTGTACCTATGATGAAAATTACAGACCTCTGTCATCATTTTAAGTGGGAGAACTTGCACAATCGGTGGCTGACTAAATACTTTTTTGCCCCGCTGTATCATATTCGGTACTATACCACCTCTGAAAAGTACTGGTCATTTTCTCATCACGCTTTGTGATGGATGGGTGTCATTTTTTTTATTTTTTTTATAGTGATTGGCCTTTTTTTTTAAACTTTTTTCATAATATCCACAAAGTTCAGTGACCTTGTCTGTTTACATTTTGTATTGGGTGGATTTTTGTATTTTTCTATTTTATTTATTTATTTATTTTTTTGCACCATGACTAGGCAAGGTTATTTGCATAAATACATGCTGCACATTTGCATAAATAGATGCTGCACACTCCAAACATACAAAGTCATTGACCAGGAAAAACTAATTTTGTCCACGAGTTTGAGTCCAAATTTATTTAAAATTTTATACATTTTAAATTAATGCAATCTCCCTGCGGGCAAGATTTTTTATTAAACTCATGACGTCTCGCGGGCTGATTTGAAGATGTCGGCGGGCCGCATTTGGGCCGCGGGCCGCACTTTGGACACCCCTGGGTTATACCATTGCAGTATTTTACATAATAATTTTCATGTTAGTTCTTCATGTATTTCATAAAGTTTGATCATTTTTTCATTAAGTTGTTCATGTTTTCATGATGTTTTTCATGTTAGTTCTTCATGTTTTCATTAGGTTGATCATGTTTTCATGATGTTTTTCATGTTAGTTCTTCACGTTTTCATTAAGTTGATCATGTTTTCATGATGTTTTTCATGTTAGTTCTTCATGTATTTTATAAATTTTTATCATGTTTTCATGAAGTTGATCATGTTTTCATGACGTTTTTCATTTTTTTCGTGATGTTCTTCATGTTAATTTTTCATATTTTTCATATTAGTCGTGAAGTTTTCCAATGTTTTCATATATTTGATCATGTATTCATGATGTTTTTCATGTTTTCATGACGTTCTTCATGTTAGTTGTTCATATATTTCATAAAGTTTGATCATGATTTCATGAAGTTGTTCATCTTTTCATGATGTTTTTGATGTGGTCTTCCTGTTTTCATAGAGTTTATCATGTTTTCATGATGTTTTTCATGTTTTCATGATGTTCTTCATGTGAGTTCTTGATGTATTTCATAAAGTTTTATCATGTTTTATGAAGTTGTTCATGTTTTCATGATGTTTTTCATGTTGTCTTCCTGTTTTCATAAAGTTTATCATGTTTTCATGATGTTTTTCATGTTTTCATGATGTTCTTCATGTTAGTTCTTCATATTTTAATGACATTTTATTATGTTTTCATAATGTTTTTCAGATTTTTATGATTTTATCATGCTTTCATGAAGTTTTGCATGCGATGGTTTTCTTGTCTTCATGAAGTTTTTCCATGTTTTCATGAGGATTTTCACGTTTTCGTATTGTTGATCATGTTTTCATGATGTTTTTCGTGTTTTCATGGTGTTGTTCATGTTAATTCTCCATGTATTTCATAAAGTTTTATCACGTTTTCATGAAGTTGTTCATGTTTTCACAATGTTTTTCATGTTGTCTTCGTTTTTTCATGAAGTTTATCATGTTTTCATGATGTTCTTCATGTTAGTTCTTCATATTTTCATGACGTTTTATCACATTTTCAAAATGTGCTTTCATGAAGTTTTGCATCCAACAGTTTTCTTGTCTTCATTAAGTTTTTCCATGTTTTCGTGATGATTTTCACGTTTTCATATAGTTGATCATGTTTTCATGTTTTTCATGTTTTTATGATGTTCTTCATGTTAGTTCTTCATGTATTTTACAAAGTTTTATCATGTTTTCATGTAGTTCATGTTTTCATGTTTTTCTTGTTGTCTTCCTGTTTTCATAAAGTTTATCATGTTTCCATTATGTTTTTCATGTTGTATTCCTGTTTTCATGAAGTTGTTCATGTTTTCATTATGTTTTTCATGTTGTCTTCCTGTTTTCGTAAAGTTGATCATGTGTTCATGATGTTTTTCATGATGTTCTTCATGTTAGTTCTTCATGTATTTCACAAAGTTGTATCATGTTTTCATGAAGTTGTTCACGTTTTCCATGTTGTCTTCCTGTTTTCATAAAGATTATCATGTTTTCATGATGTTTTTCATGATGTTCTTAATGTTAGTTCTGCATGTATTTCATAAAGTTGTTTCACGTTTTCATGAAGTTGTTTATGTTTTCATATTTTTCTTGTTGTCTTCCTGTTTTCGTAAAGTTGATCATGTTTTCATGATGTTCTTCATGTTAGTTCTTCATGTATTTCATAAAATTTTATCATGTTTTCATGAAGTTGTTCATGTTTTCATGTTTTTGCTGTTGTCTTCCTGTTTTCATAAACTTTATCTTGTTTTCATGATGTTTTTCATGACGTTCTTCATGTTAGTTCTTCATGTATTTTATAAAGTTTTATCACGTTTTCATGAAGTTGTTCATGTTTTCATGATGTTGTTCATGTTACTTCTTCATATTTTCATGATGTTTTATCATGTTTTCATAATGTTTTTCATGTTTTCACAATTGTATCATGCTTTCATGAAGTTTCGCATGCGATACATTTCTTGTCCTCATGAAGTTTTTCCATGTTTTCATGATGATTTTCACGTTTTCATATAGTAGTTCAAGTTTTCATGATATTGTTCGTGATTCCACGTTGGATGTTTTTGGATCATTTCTGTATTAATCAGCTATAAAGGTTGTTTTTTTATAATGTCTTCATGATGTTATTCATGTTAGTTATTCATGCATTTCATGAAGTTTTATCATGTTATCATAAAGTTGTTCATGTTTTCATGATATTTGTTCATGTTGTCTTCCTGTTTTTCATAAAGTTTTTCATGTTTTCATGATGTTTTCATTATAGTTCTTCATATTTTCATGACGTTTTATCATGTTTTCATAATGTTTTTCATGTTTTCATGATGTTTTTGACCATGTTTTTCATGATGTTGGACCATGACATTTTTAATGCGATGATTTTCTTTTTTTACATGATTTTTTTCATGTTTTCATGATGATTTTCACGTTTTCATATACTTGTTCATATTTTCATGAGGTTGTTCATGTTTTCATGATGATTTTCACGTTTTCATACACTTGTTCATGTTTTCATGATTTTGTTCGTGATTCCATGTTGGATGTTTTTGGATCGTTTCTGTATTAATCAGCTAGAATTTTTTTTTTTTTTTTAATATAATGTCTTCATGATGTTATTCATGCATTTCATAAAGTTTTATCATGTTTTCATAAAGTTGTTCATGTTTTCATGATGTTTTTCATGTTGTCTTCCTGTTTTCATAAAGTTTATCATGTTTACATGAGGTTTTTCATGTTTTCGTGATGTTTTCATTGTAGTTCTTCATATGTTCATGACGTTTTATCATGTTTTAATAATGTTTTTCATGTTTTCATGATGTTTTTGATAATGTTTTTCATGATGTTGGTCCATGAAGTTTTTCATGCGATGATTTTCTTTTTTCCATGAAGTTGTTCATGTTTTCATGATGATTTTCAGGTTATAATATATACGTGTTCATGTTTTCATGAAGTTTGTCATGTTTTCATGATGATTTTCACGTGTTCATATACTTATTCACGTTTCCATGATATTGTTCATGGAAACGCATGTTGGATGTCTTTGGATAGTTTCTGTAATATCCAGCAATAAAAACGCACTGTCATTTATCCCGCGTCGTGCCGTTCGGATGACGTCATTGCATCCGGCAGGTGCACCGTCAACATGGCGCCAACGAGTCTCGTTGAGGGCTTTTTGAAGCCCTCTTTCAACAACGTTAGCTATTTATGAACATAACAAATGTAAACACATTTAAAGCGTCGTAGGCTATTAGCATTCTACAATGATGAATACGAAGTCTAACTTGTTATGAAAGATGACTGACGGGTCGATAGGGCGGACTCAGTATAAACAGCTGGGGGGGGGGGGGGGGGGTCGCGCATGCGCAGTGTGATACCGGCGACGGCTTGAAAAGGCCCGACGATTAAGGGATTAAAGGAGCCCAATTTGACAGGTGATATTTGAATATTCGACACCCGTTTAGCCCTTCAAGGCTGCCGCGTATCGCTTTCGTCAAACGTGCCGAACGGCGGGCGGTCGGAAAAGACGCGAAAATGGCGCCGCGGCTCGGTGTTGTCACCCAATCGGCGCTAGCATGAGCTAACTGTGCTAGCATGAGCTAACTGTGCTAGCATGAGCTAACTGTGCTAGCATGCTCATTTTAAACAGCAAATTGTGCCAAACGGCCTTAAAGTGTCGGTGTGGTGTCGCCGTGTGATATAAACACTCCAGCGGGAGACAACACGTCATTTGTGGGTCTCTCTGTTTGTGCTTTATTCCATGTCGTGTCGCAGTAAGTAGCAGTTGTGTTGATGCTAGGCAGCTAGCCAAACATGTTCTCTTTTGCTTATCTGTCATCAGGGTTGCCAACTCCCGGGAAGAAAAGTGACACCTTGCAGGGCTGGTCGACCTATTTTTTGGCCTCTTTTTAATTGCCTAAAACGAGTTTTGTACTATTTGGCCCCAGCCAGAATTAAATTATATGTGCAGGATTTGGATGAATATGTATACATCCATCTTGGGCTGGGCGATATGGCCGTTTTTTAATATCCCGATATTTTTTAGGCCATATCGCGATGCACGATATATATCTCGATGTTTTGCCTTAGCCTTGAATTATCACTTGATACATATAATTAGGGCTGGGCAATATATCGCGGTTTTGTCTCTGTGCAATATAGAAAATGACTGTATTGTGATATTGGAGTTAGGGCTTGGCGATATATCAATATAAACGATAAATCGCAGGTTTGTCTCTGTGCGATTTAGAAAATGACTATATCGTAATATTCGATTATATGTTCTCACACAGTTGCTTTTAATCAATCAATCAATCAATGTTTACTTATATAGCCCTAAATCACTAGTGTCTCAAAGGGCTGCACAAACCACTACGACATCCTCGGTTGGCCCACATAAGGGCAAGGAAAACTCACACCCAGTGGGACGTCGGTGACAATGATGACTATGAGAACCTTGGAGAGGAGGAAAGCAATGGATGTCGAGCGGGTCTAACATGATACTGTGAAAGTTCAATCCATAATGGATCCTGTGAAAGTTCAATCCATAATGGATCCAACACAGTCGCAAGAGTCCAGTCCAAAGTGGATCCAACACAGCAGCGAGAGTCCCGTTCACTGCGGAGCCAGCAGGAAAACATCCCAAGCGGAGGCAGATCAGCAGCGCAGAGATGTCCCCAGCCGATACACAGGCGAGCAGTACATGGCCACCGGATCGGACCGGACCCCCTCCACAAGGGAGAGTGGGACATAGGAGAAAAAGAAAAGAAACGGCAGATCAACTGGTCTAAAAAGGGAGTCTATTTAAAGGCTAGAGTATACAAATGAGTTTTAAGGTGAGACTTAAATGCTTCTACTGAGGTGGCATCTCGAACTTTTACCGGGAGGGCATTCCAGAGTACTGGAGCCCGAAATGAAAACGCTCTATAGCCCGCAGACTTTTTTTGGGCTTTGGGAATCACTAATAAGCCGGAGTCCTTTGAACACAGATTTCTTGCCGGGACATATGGTACAATACAATCGGCAAGATAGGATGGAGCTAGACCGTGTAGTATTTTATACGTATGTAGTAAAACCTTAAAGTCACATCTTAAGTGCACAGGAAGCCAGTACAGGCATTACACTTCAGGCTCTTCTCACTCTTTCCTGTCTTTCCTTCTCACAGACAAGCAGGCGCACATTCTTACACACGTCACATACTGTCACGTCATACGTCACATAAGTATACACCCTCGCAGAGCAGAGATGTAGCAGACTGGGCTATGTTAGCTGCTAACATAGCCGTACGAGTGGTAATAAGAGAGAAAGAAGGTACGGATCTGGTAACAAATGAAGGAAGACTTAATTCCCAATAAAAACAGCAGGGTTTCCATCGTCTGGCGGTGGTTCGGCTTCAAGTGGGAATATGTCGAACAGACAACCGTAATTTGTCAAGTGTGGGGAAAAAAGCGTTGCTATAAAAAGTAGCATTACTGCTAATATGTAGCATCATTTGAAAAGTCACTCGCTAGAGCAGGGGTCGGGAACCTATGGCTCGGGAGCCAGATGTGGCTCTTTTGATGACTGCATCTGGCTCTCGGATAAATCTTGAGCTGGCATTGCTTAACACGATAAATAATGAATAATTCCACTTGTAATCAGTGTTAAAAATAATGTTCAAAATATAAAACATTCTCATGCATTTTTGATCCATCCATCCGTTTTCTACCTCACCTGTTCAAAAAGTTGCGTTAATGGTAAGAAGTTATTTATTTATTATTGGTTAGTGTGGGGCTTGCCCTCCTGGGTGTTCTTCAGACCACCAAGCACCAACATGAAAGCCTGTTTCAGGGTTACAATATTGTTTTATTTCTAAATAAGTCTCTCAGTTGCTTTCCAGCAGTTGTCTTTTTCGTTTTCGCTCTGGCTCCAGCCCCAGCCCCAACCCCAACCCCGTCTCTCCTCCTGGCTGCTGCATATAACAGAGCGACAGGTGATTAGACAACAAGGCCCAGGTGGGCCATTTACGCACCTGTCGCTTATTCAGAGGCAGGTCCTGGCACACCCCATTTCACTGGAGGCTGGCAGGCCACGCCCCCTCCACAGTTAGCTTTAGAATAACAAATTTATTACAAAGAATAAGAGACCTATAATACTCTAGAAATGTTGGTCTTACTTAAAAATGCACGCATTTATTTGTGTTCAGTGTTAAAAAAAATATTATATGGCTCTTACGGAATTACATTTTAAAATATTTGGCCTTGTGGCTCTCTCAGCCAAAAAGGTTCCCGACCCCTGCGCTAGAGAATGAAGAGAATTTCACAACCGTAGTAACCTACCACATAGTGAAGGACGAATACTATTTGATTTCCTATTATGCAGCTCATTTTTATTTGACACTTAAAATGTCTCTGACAATCTTGCACTTTATGTTTTGGAAATGACTTGAATGTTTGTGCCACTGCTTAATAACATTAATAAATACACTTTTGGTCAATTGAGTTAGTTGTGATTTCCCTCTCTGCATGAAAGTTTATAAGTAGCATATATGAATGCAGTATGAAGAATAATGTTTTAATGTATACACATATAATCATCATACTGCTGTGATTATATGCATCAAGTGTTCATTAGAGGCCAAGGCAAAATATCGAAATATATATCGTATATCGCGATATGGCCTGAAAATATTGCGATATTAAAAAAAGGCTATATTCCCCAGCACTAATTGGAGTATACGCTCTCACGCAGTTGCTTGTAGCTGCGGGCATTGAACTACAGGCTTTTCTCACTCTTTCTTGTCTCTCCTTCTCAAAGACAAGGGCACCTTCTTATATACGTCACATACGTGTACGCCCTCGTGGAGCAGAGAGATAGCAGCATGGGTAACGTCAGCTGTGATGCTAGCAGAGCCGTACGAGTGGTAATACGAGAGAAAAACGGTGAAGGAAGAATTAATTCCCAGGAAAAACAGCAGGGGGTCCATCGTCTGGCGGGGGTTCGGCTTCAAGCGGGAATATGTCGAACAGACAACGTTAATTTGTCAAGTGTGGGGCACAAGCGTAACGACCAAAAGTAGCATTATTGCTAATAAGTAGCATCATTTGAAAAGTCAACTGCTAGAGAATGAAGAGTGCTTACTCCGCATGTCAACACCTCCATTCGGTGCCACACGCCCACACCATCAAAATGCCGAGGCAAACATTTCCAGATCATCACCGTATGAAATAAACAGTCAACAACAAAAGGAGATAATGTCCGCAGTAAACTACAAAGGACATACATTATTTGATTTCCTATTATGCAGCTCATTTTTATTTGACACTTATTGATATATCTTGTGTGACATCATGCACAAAAGTGGACTTTATTTGTTTTAAACTATTGTAGTGGCGTTCTGTACAAAAAGTGCACTGTAATTTAGTGTTGTTTTGATTTGTCATCTTAGTGACATCATGCACAAAAGTGCACTTTATTTGTTTTAAACTATTGTAGTGGCGTTCTGTACAAAAAGTGCACTGTAATTTAGTGTTGTTTTGATTTGTCATCTTAGTGACATCATGCACAAAAGTGCACTAAATAACTTGTTTTAAAATGTCTCTGACAATCTTGCACTTTCTGTTTTGGAAATGACATGAATGTTCGTGCCACTGCTTAATAACTGTTTAATAAATACACTCTTGGTCAATTGACGAAGTTGTGATTTCCTGCTCTGCATGAAAGTTTAAAATGAGCATATATTAATGCAGGATGAAGAAGAATGTTTAGAATCATCATATGCATCAAGTGTTAATTCAAGGCAAAGGCAAAATATCGAGATATATATCGTGTATCGCGATATGGCCTAAAAATACAGAGATGTTAGAAAAAGGCCATATCGCCCAGCCCTACATATAATCACAGCAGTATGATGATTCTATGTGTCTACTTTAAAACATTCTTGTTCATACTGCATTAATATATGCTACTTTTATACTTTCATGCAGAGAAGGAAATCACAACTAAGTCAATTGACCAAAACTGTATTTATTAAACAGTTATTAAGCAGTGGCACAAACATTCATATAATTTCCAAAACAGAAAGTGCAAGATTGTCAGAGACGTTTTAAAACAAACTATTAGTGCAATTTTGTGCATGATGTCAGTAAGATGACATATCCAAACATTTAAATTAAAGTGCACTTTTTGTACAGAACGCCATTACAATAGTTTAAAACAAATAAAGTGCACTTTTGTGCATGATGTCACACAAAATATATCAATAACTGTCAAATAATAATGAGCTGCATAATAGGAATTCAAATAGTGTTCATCCTTCGCTATGTGGTTGGTTACTGCGGACATTATCTCTTTTTGTTGTTGACTATTTTTTTCACACGGTGTTGATCTGGAAATGTTTGCCTCAGCAATTTGATGGTGTGGGCGTGTGGCACCGAATGGAGATGTTGACATGCGTAGTAAGCACTCTTCATTCTCTAGTGGGTGACTTTTCAATTGATGCTACATAATAGCAGTAATTCTACTTTTTGTAGCAACGTTTTTGCCCGACACTTGACAAATTACGGTTGTCTGTTCGACATTTTCCCACTTGAAGCCAAACCACCGGCAGACGATGGACCCCCTGCTGTTTTTTCTTGGGAATTAATTCTTCCTCCGTTTGCTACCACATTCGCACCTTCTCTGTCTCGTATTACCACTCGCACGGCTCCGCTAGCATCACAGCTAACGTTACCCATGCTGCTACCTCTCTGCTCCGCGAGGGCGTATACATATGTGACGTATGTAAGAAGGTGTGCTTGCTGTCTGTGAGAAGGAGAGACAAGAAAGAATGAGAAGAGCCTGTAGTGTAATGCCCGCAGCTAAAAGCAACTGTGTGAGAACGTATACCCCAATATCACGATATAGTCATTTTCTATATCGCACAGAGACAAACCCGTGATATTTCGAGTATATCGTTATATCGACCAGCCCTACATCCATCCATCCATTTTCTTCCGCTTATTCGAGGTCGGGTCGCGGGGGCAGCAGCCTAAGCAGAGAAGCCCAGACTTCCCTCTCCCCAGCCACTTCGTCTAGCTCCTCTTGGGGGATCCTGAGGTGTTCCCAGGCCAGCCGGGGGACACAGTCTTCCCAACGTGTCCTCTCTAACTGTTACTGGGAGGGAATTCCAGGGTACTGGAGCCTAAATAGAAAACGCTCTATAGCCCGCAGACTTTTTTTTCGGCTGGACCGTGTAGTATTTTATACGTAAGTAATAAAACCTGAAAGTCACATCTTAAGTGCACAGGATGCCAGTGCAGATGAGCCAGTATAAGCGTAATGATTTCAAACTTTCTGTTCTTGTCAAAAGTCTAGTCTTGATGGTTTATCCCACACATCGCAAACTTTGTGCGATATCCCCATTAAATGACGCCGTGTACTTGACCTCATACCAACTATCTAAACTTTTATTCATTTACATTACATTTACTTTAGTTATCTGCTGTACTGACAACCTTTTTCCAATAACTTAACGGGGCGGGCTTACCTTGGATTTTGAATATAAAATAATTGTCTTTATTTGGCCACTTCGAACACAAAATAATCGCTTGAGATGGTTTCCTGTGGACGGGACTCTCGCTGCTGTCTTGGATCCGCTTGAACTGAACTCTCGCGGCTGTGTTGGAGCCACTATGGATTGAACTTTCACAGTATCATGTTAGACCCGCTCGACATCCATTGCTTTCGGTCCCCTAGAGAGGGGGGGTTGCCCACATCTGAGGTCCTCTCCAAGGTTTCTCACTGTCAGCATTGTCACTGGCGTCCCACTGGATGTGAATTCTCTCTGCCTACTGGGTGTGAGTTTTCCTTGCCCTTTTGTGGGTTCTTCCGAGGATGTTGTAGTCGTAATGATTTGTGCAGTCCTTTGAGACATTTGTGATTTGGGGCTATATAAATAAACATTGATTGATTGATTGATTGACTCTGTTGGTCACAAAATAAGGGACAAAGTGCATCCCTCGACACCTCCAATACAGCATGCATCCTTTTACTTGTAAATACGGGAAGATACAGTTTTTCAAGGGACTGTTGGCAACCCTGTCATCATTCATTTTGGAGCTTTACCCCTAAACATGGACATGTGTATTTGATTCAATGACTTAAAAAAAGTCTGGCAGTCGGGTGAGGGTTACTTAACATCATCAATACATAATTAAATCTTGTTTTTCTGTCAGGCTGCACAATGAGTCAGAGTAAAGACAATGCTCGACTCAAGAGCTACAAGAACAAGTCTCTCAACACGGATGAAATGAGACGGCGGCGGGAAGAAGAAGGCCTGCAGCTCCGTAAACAGAAGAAGGATGAACAGGTGAGTCTCCGTTTCTCATTACGGCAATAACATCTCTCAAAAAAGGGCAGTTCCCTTTTAATGTAGAAAGAAGCGGACCTTAAAGCAGAAAAAAGCAGAGTGAGTTGAGGTGAAATGAAGGACAAGAAGTAGTTATGCTGAGATGAATCAATGGTGTCAGTAAAAGAAGTCAAGGTGCAGCTGCAGGACATGTGATGTAACAAGGATGTCAGTCACACTTGACCTGCCGTTGCTCTACCAGCTCTTCAAGAGGAGAAACGTGGCCACAGTGGATCAGGATGGCGCCTTGGAAGACGACGGAATGGCCGACAGCGGCTTCTTGGAGTCCCAGGTTAACAACATGGACCCCCTCATGGTGAGACCTATGATGAGGATTATTGAAGTCATGTTGTGACCATGCTGAATTCTTTACTGTGTGCAGGGCGCCGTCATCTCGGAGGACATGACTCAAATGATCTTCTCCACTTCTCCCGAGCAACAACTCATCGGCACTCAGCGATTTAGGAAACTTCTTTCGAAAGGTAAAGCCGGCCTCTCGTCTTGCAGTTACATCGACTCTTTTTCTTCCAACTCGAAAACCTTCAACTACACAATAATTATTCCAAAAAGTGCCTAGTCGAGTTAACTTTGTCATTTTTTACTTGCTTCCTAAACGGAAGGACTCCTTTTGGAATTCCGGACCATAGGGCGCACCGGATTATAAAGCGTACTGCTTTATAATCTGAGCGGGTCTATTCAGGTTTTTTCCATACACAAGGCACAAGTGTCAAAATATGGAGCTAACTGTTTTAA
Source organism: Nerophis ophidion (assembly GCF_033978795.1). NCBI lineage: Eukaryota > Metazoa > Chordata > Actinopteri > Syngnathiformes > Syngnathidae > Nerophis > Nerophis ophidion. Next base: position 5,485,190 of record NC_084625.1, read on the forward strand.
TGACATTCAGACTTTACTTCAATCAATAAAGGAGCAGCATCTTCTCATCCGTGGCTCACTAGTGCAACAACACCGAAAATACGTCCCGTGAAAAAGTGAAGTGAATTATATCTCTATAGCGCTTTTCTCTAGTGACTCAAAGCGCTTTACATAGTGAAACCCAATATCTCAATCAATCAATCAATGTTTATTTATATAGCCCCAAATCACAAATGTCTCAAAGGACTGCACAAATCATTACGACTACAACATCCTCGGAAGAACCCACAAAAGGGCAAGGAAAACTCACACCCAGTGGGCAGGGAGAATTCACATCCAGTGGGACGCCAGTGACAATGCTGACTATGAGAAACCTTGGAGAGGACCTCAGATGTGGGCAACCCCCCCCCTCTAGGGGACCGAAAGCAATGGATGTCGAGCGGGTCTAACATGATACTGTGAAGGTTCAATCCATAGTGGCTCCAAGACAGCAGTGAGAGTCCCGTCCACAGGAAACCATCTCAAGCGGATCAGCAGCGTAGAGATGTCCCCAACCGATACAGGCGAGCGGTCCATCCTGGGTCCCGACGAGCGGTCCATCCTGGGTCTCGACTCTGGACAGTCAGTACTTCATCCATGGTCATCGGACCGGACCCCCTCCACAAGGGAGGGGGGGACATAGGAGAAAGAAAAGAAGCGGCAGATCAACTGGTCTAAAAAGGAGGTCTATTTAAAGGCTAGAGTATACAGATGAGTTTTAAGATGAGACTTAAATATTTAAGTTACATATAAACCAGTGTGGGTGGCACTGGGAGCAGATGGGTAAAGTGTCTTGCCCAAGGACACAACGGCAGTGACTAGGATGGCGGAAGCGGGAATCGAACCTGCAACCCTCAAGTTGCTGGCACAGACGCTCTACCAACTGAGCTATGCCGCCCCAATGTTTGACCAGAACCCTCTAATGACTAAAGTTCCTTGGGTGAATTGTGTAAACCCACTACACTTTTTAGTGCTTTCATGGCGAGTTTACTGACAGATAAAAGTAAGAACTTGACACTCCTTTATATTAGAAATTGCAACAGCGGAAGATGTATGCCACATAAGAAGATAGAGAAAAAGAAGAAGCTTATGACTGCAAACTACAATTGCGGACGCGTGCACATTTTCAGGACTTATGCAGATCCCAAATACACATCAGCGGGTATCTGAAGTTAAGAAAAGTTGGTTTTGCATAACATTGCGAAACAAAACGGCAGGTAAAATGTCTGCTTATAGGTGCCATTTTGTGGACTTTATACACACGCACCATAATAATACCCGTATATGTAATGCACCGACAATCCATCAAGCGGTGCGGCTTCATAGCTTACCGAATACTAAAAACATTTTGACAGATTTTTGAGCACCGTGTAATGGAAATAAATATATTTTGTAAGAAAATATTAAGCATTTATAATTTCTTGGTTTTTTGCGGGCCACATAAAATATTATGGCGGGCCAGATTTGGCCCCCGGGCCTTGAGTTTGACACCTGTGAGCTACATCTTTAAAACCAGTGTCAGCGGTACTGGGAGCATGTGGGTAAAGTGTCTTGCCTAAGGACACAGCGGCAGTGACTAGGATGGCAGAAGCGGGGATGGAACCTGGAACCCTCAAGTTGATGTCACGGCCGCTCTACCAACTGAGCCACAACCTCCTAGTATTTTCCCGGATTAGACCAGTTCTCTAAAGCGACCTCAACAGACCATTTCACTCGCTATTTATTGTACTTTGATGTTGTGGCCCGTCTCCCATCCCAGAGCCCAATCCGCCCATTGATGAGGTCATCGCCACAGCGGGCGTGGTGGAGCGCTTCGTGGAGTTCCTGAAGAGGCGAGAAAACTGCACGTTGCAGGTAGGAACCGATTCCCATGGGCACAAATGTGGTTTCTGCTGGCGTCAAGCTGCTGCTTTCTATCTGGCTGTAGTTCGAGGCGGCATGGGTGCTGACCAACATCGCGTCAGGAACCTCCCACCAGACACGGGTGGTCATCCAGGCGGGCGCCGTGCCAATCTTCATAGAGATGCTCAGCTCAGAGTTTGAAGACGTGCAAGAGCAGGTAAGGATTGTAAACAACAAAATACCCCAAGGATAAGACATCATTGTCAGATACAAAGTCAAAATTATTAAATAGAAAGGAGCTTTTTTTCCCTCATAAGGTAGATAAACAGTCATGATTGGAAACAACTTTATTTCTTATTGACTTTTTATCTCATCATTTTGACTTTTATAATATCCCCAGAGGGACAAGCAGTAGGAAATGGATGGAAAACTCTCGTGATTATGACTTTCATATCTCGTAATTTGGACTTTTCCCTTCATAATTATGACATTTGATCTCATCATTTTCACTTTCTTGTATAACTTTTCACTTCATAATTATGACATTTGATATCATCATTTTCACTTTCTTGTATAATCCTTTCAACCTTTCATCTTATAATTATGACTTTATGTCTGAATTTTCAATCAATCAATCAATGTTCATTTATATAGCCCTAAATCACTAGTGTCTCAAAGGGCTGCACAAACCACTACGACATCCTCGGTAGGCCCACATAATTTTGACTTCATCTCGTAATTTCACATTTTTAGCTCACAATTTTGGCTTTACCTCTTCCTTTCGTCGTGATTCATAACTACGACTTTTTAGCACATAGATTTATCTCAAAATTTCAACTTTTATATCGTATAATGTTGGCTTTATTTCATAAATTAGATTTATCTTATATTTGACTTTTTATCTCATAATTGTGACTATTTAATCATTTAGATTTTTTTATGTTATAATTTTGGCTTTATGTCAAAATTTCGATTCATGTTATGATTTCAACATTTTAACTTATAGTTATTACTTTAGCTCATATTTTTGACTTTTTAGTGCATAATTATGACTTAATCTCAGTATTATAACTTTAACTCATGATTTTGACTTTTTAGCTCATCATTTTGGCTTCATCTCTTAATTTCAATGTATCATATAATTAAGACTTTTTAGCTCATAGATTTGATTTATCTCAAAATTTCAACTCTTTAGCTCATAATTATGACTTTTTAGCTCATAATTTTGATTGTATTTTACAACCTATAATTTTTTCCTTAATGACATATTTTTGATTTGTTTTAATTTCAATTTTTAATCTTATAAGTATGACTTTAGCGCATAATTAAAACTTTTTGTTATAATTCTGACTTTTTAGCTCATAATTTTGACTTTATAGGGCATATTTATGACTTTTAATCTCAGAACTTTAGTTCATAATTTTGTATTTTTAGCTCAAAATTAAAACTTTGTCACATAATTTTGACTTTTTAGCTCATAATTTTGATTTATTTCATATTAATGACTTTTTATCTCATAAATTTGACTTTTCTATCTCATAACTTTCTCTCACAAATATGACTACCCCCTGCGCCCCCAAAAAGGGACAAGCGGTAGAAAAATGGGTGGATGGATAGCTCCCAATAAAGCCTTTTTACCTCATAATGATGACTTTTTGGCTCAAAATTTCAACTCTTTAGCTCATAATTATGACTTTTTAGCTCATAATTTTGATTGTATTTTACAACCTATAATTTTTTCTTTAATGACATATTTTTGATTTGTTTTAATTTCAATTTTTAATCTTATAATTCTGACTTTAGCGCATAATTAAAACTTTTTGTTATAATTCTGACTTTTTAGCTCATAATTTTGACTTTTTAGGGCATATTTATGACTTTTAATCTCATAACTTTAGTTCATAATTTTGTATTTTTAGCTCAAAATTAAAACTTTGTCACATAATTTTGACTTTTTAGCTCATAATTTTGATTTATTTCATATTTATGACTTTTTATCTCATAAATTTTACTTTCCTATCTCATAACTTTCTCTCACAAATATGACTACCCCCTGCGCCCCCAAAAAGGGACAAGCGGTAGAAAAATGGGTGGATGGATAGCTCCCAATAAAGCCTTTTTACCTCATAATGATGACTTTTTGGCTCAAAATTTCAACTCTTTAGCTCATAATTATGACTTTTTAGCTCATAATTTTGATTGTATTTTATAACCTATAATTTTGCCTTAATCTCATATTTTTTATTTGTTTTCATGTCAACTTTTAATCTTATAATTATGACTTTAGCGCATAATTAAAACTTTTTGTTATAATTATGACTTTTTAGCTCATAATTTTGACTTTTTAGGGCATGTTTATGACTTTTAATCTCATAACTTTAGTTCATAATTTTGTATTTTTAGCTCAAAATTTTGATTTATTTCATATTCATGACTTTTTATCTCATAAATTTGACTTTCCTATCTCATAACTTTCTCTCACAAATATGACTACCCCCTGCACCCCCAAAAAGGGACAAGCGGTAGAAAAATGGATGGATGGATAGCTCCCAATAAAGCCTTTTTACCTCATAATGATGACTTTTTGGCTCATAATTTTGATTTATTTCATATTCATGACTTTTTATCTCATAAATTTGACTTTCCTATCTCATGACTTTCTCTCACAAATATGACTACCCCCTGCACCCCCAAAAAGGGACAACCGGTAGAAAAATGGGTGGATGGATAGCTCCCAATAAAGCCTTTTTACCTCATAATGATGACTTTTTGGCTCATAATTGTGATTTATTTCATATTTATGACTTTTTATCTCATAAATTTGACTTTCCTATCTCATAACTTTCTCTCACAAATATGACTACCCCCTGCGCCCCCAAAAAGGGGCAAGTGGTAGAAAAATGGATGGATGGATAGCTCCCAATAAAGCCTTTTTACCTCATAATGATGACTTTTTGGCTCATAAGCATGACTCAATTTTGGGCGTGTTATTTTTTAGTGGCAGAAACCCGTCTCCATACAAAAGTGAATGTGTGTTTTTCGCCCCGCAGGCCGTGTGGGCGCTGGGCAACATAGCGGGAGACAGCACGGAGTGCAGAGACTTTGTTGTTGACTGCAACATTCTGCCTTCACTGCTGCAGTAAGTAACAGCTCCCTTACTCGACAGAACACGTGTTGGTCAATTTACGCCACAGGCCTTCCTCAACCCGCCTCGCAGGTTATTGGCCAAACAGACCCGCCTAACAATGATGAGGAACGCCGTGTGGGCGCTCTCCAACCTGTGCAGGGGGAAAAACCCTCCTCCAGACTTCACAAAGGTACTTTCATATCTTCTGAGCCGGACAACGCTTGACATGGTTCCTCTCTGGCACAGGTGTCCCCGTGTCTCAGCGTGCTGTCTTGGCTGCTGTTTGTCAACGACACGGACATCATGGCCGACGCGTGCTGGGCGCTTTCTTACCTGTCTGACGGACCCAACGACAAAATCCAGGCCGTCATCGACTCGGGAGTGTGTCGTAGGCTGGTGGAGTTACTGATGTAAGCTGTCACAGATATGTCCTACACCGGGAGTGTGCAAAGTGAGGCCTTTTTGCTAACTGTGCACCTCAGCGTCGAATATTTTATTACTTGACGAATAATACCTGTTAGAATGCAATTGTTAATTTTTTTTAGAGACATTTTTGTAGGTGTATACCTCAGTCATATTTTGGTACTTGATACATGTTAACATAAGCATGCCAGCACTTTAAACTATAGAGATGTCCAATAATGGCTTTTGTGCCGATATTTCGATATTGTCCAGCTCTAAATTACGGATTACGATATCAACCGATACCGATATATACAGTTGTGGAATTAACAAATTATTGTGCCTAATTTTGTTGTGATGCCCCGCTGGATGTATTAAACAATGCAGCAAGGTTTTCCAAAATAAGAGAACAACTTCAACTCAAGTTATGGGAAAAAGTGCTAACATGGCACTGCCATATTTATTATTGATGTCACAAAGTGCATTATTTTTTTTCAACATGCCTCAAAACAGCTGCTTGGAATTTGAGAAATGCTCTCCTAGAGAGAGCATAAGGAGGTTGAGGTGGGGAATGTATATTGTAGCGTTCCAGAAGAGTTGGTGCTGCAAGGGGTTCTGGGTATTTGTTCTGTTGTGTTACGGTGCGGATGTTCTCCCGAAATGTGTTTGTCATTCTTGTTTGGTGTGGGTTCACAGTGTGGCACATATTTGTAACAGTGTTAAAGTTGTTTATACGGCCACCCTCAGTGTGACCTGTATGGCTGTTGATCAAGTATGCCTTGCATTCACTTGTGTGTGGGGAAAAGCCGTAGATATGGGTTTGGGCCGGCACGCAAGGGCAGTGCGTTTAAGGTTTATTGGCGCTTTGTAGTTCTCCCTACGTCCGTGTACCACTCCGGACACCTGCGTTTTAAAAAGTCATGAATTTTACTTTTTGATACCGATAATTTCCGATATTACATTTTAAAGCATTTATCGGCAGATATCGGCAAACTGGTATTATCGGACATCTGTACTTTAAAAACATTTTTCAGGTACCTCCAGAGTAATATATTTTTGGTACTTGACACATGTTACAGTTGGCATATTAGCATGCTAGTTTTATTTAGCTAATTTAACAGGTAATAACTGCTATCTCATATTTTGTTACTTGACAAATTATACCTGTTAGTATGCCAGCCTTTTTTTTTAAGCTAATTTTGTAGGTATACACCTCGGTCTTATTTTGGTACCCGATGCATGCTAATGTTAGCATTCTTGCACTTTAAACACATTTTTCAGGAGCCTATTTTAGTACTTGACGCATGTTAGAGTTGGCATTTTAGCACGCTAACATTAATTTTTTTAAGCTAATTTAGCAGGTCTATGTCATTTATTTAGATATTTTATTATTGCTAACTGTAAGCATGCTACTGTTAGCATGCTAGCTTTTTTAGCTCATTTGTGGTTACTTATTGCTATCTGGCCAGCGTTCTATTTCATTTTGGCTATGGTCCTGAAGCATACACACAAAATTTCTACTGAAATTGAATTTTCTAGTTCTTTGGGGGGGAAAATGGTATATTGTACTGGTTTTAATTTGTCCTCCATACACAACACATTCTGCAGCAACAAGTTTGCTCTGTCTCAGGCACAACGATTACAAGGTGGTGTCTCCTGCACTCCGGGCTGTTGGAAACATTGTGACTGGGGATGATTATCAGACACAGGTAACAGGTGCAACATTGGCATGCCATGCGGCCAGTAGGCATGTCTGATCGGTGTCATGTGATTTAGGTTATCCTCAACTGTTCGGCACTGCAGTCCCTTCTTCACCTTCTGAGCAGCCCCAAAGAGTCCATCAAGAAGGAAGCCTGCTGGACTATCTCCAACATCACAGCAGGGAACCGAGCACAAATACAGGTCAGTTGAGATTAGGTATCTTACCCATTATCGATGCCAATATCTGCCATTTTAATATGTGTATATATATATATATATATATATTTTTTTTTTTTTCTTCTTCCCACAACTACATCAGAAGATAGAATATATACACACATGATACCAGTATTTAAAAAAAAAAAAAAAAAAAGTCTAGAATTTTGGACATAGATAGTAATAGATACCCGCCCACTCGTCCTGCAATTTTTTTTTATCATCATCAATTCTCCACAAATATGTTTTGACATCTGACAAGGCATTTATTAGAGAACTTGTGATTCTCTGGTCTGCTGAGCTGCTGTCACACAGCCACACCCCCTTTCTTTTTTTTTAATGCAGTGCGATCGCCTAAAGTCTGTCGCCTTTCAGACTACGTTGATTACGGCTTTATACACTCTTGACACTCTCTCGATGAGCTTCAAAAGATAGTCACCTGAAACGGTTTTCACTTCACAGGTGAGAGAATGCCAAGAGTGTGCAAAGCAGTAATCAGAGCAAAGGGTGGCTATTTTGTAGAAATTAGAATATAAAACAGTTATTTCCCTTTTTTTTTGTTAATAGAATAGAATAGAAAGTACTTTATGGATCCCGGGGGGAAATTCAGCACCACAGTTCGCTCACAATAGACAATTATAATAATAAATAACATATATATATAATATATGAATAATATAAATATATTCTACATATATTCTACATTTAAGTGCAGTCAAGAAGGAACATATGCATTATACAGTCTGATGGCTGTCGGTATGAAGGACCTCCTGTGTCGTTCCGTGTTACATTTTGGGAGTCCGAGCCTTCCACTGAACGTGCTCATTCTCTCCGCAAGGTCCGAGTGTAGTGGGTGGGAGATGTTGTCCATAATGGCTAGGAATTTTGCTAGACTTCTCCTCTCTGACACCCCCACCAGAGAGTCCAGCTCCACTCCCACCATGTTACTGGCCTTCTCTACCAACTTGTCCAGTCTGTTTGTGTTAAGTACATAACTCCACATGTGTTCATTCATAGTTTTGATGCCTTCAGTGACAATCTACAATTGAATGAGGAGGCGTGTCCAAACTTTTGGCCTGTACTGTATATCAGAAAATAATCTCATGAAAATGACTGCCGTCATTTTATTTTAATAATAAAACATTTAAATTGTTATGATGCTGGTGTGGCCACAGTGTGCATATCTGATGTTGCTCACAAGTGCTTCACTGAATGCTCGGGGAGTTACTCTTGACTACCTAATGATGTGTATCCTATGGGTGGATCTGTAGTTCATCTAAATGCTGTTGAACAGATGGTGATGGACGCTAACCTGCTGCCTCCGCTAATCGCCATCCTACAAGTGGCAGAGTTTCGCACAAAGAAGGAGGCCGCATGGGCGATTACCAACGCCACATCTGGGGGCTCCGCTGAGCAGATCAGGTGAGATGACTTTGCTGCACAATGAGCTTTGAAATCCTAAGTGTGTTGGCTGCCTCCTGCAGGCACCTGGTGCAACTGGGCTGCATAAAGCCCTTGTGTGATTTGCTGACGCTGATGGACTCCAAGATAGTTCAAGTGGCCTTAAATGGCATCGAGAACATCCTGCGACTGGGTGAACTGGAAGCCAAAAGAGGCGGCGGCATCAACCCTTACTGCGCACTCATCGAGGAGGCCTACGGTACGCACCACACTACACCTGCGTCAACTTTGCCTCCTTATCCTCGCCAACATTCAGAGGACACTGCTATTCCTTTGTGTCGTCACAGCTTTAAGTTCTTCTAAAATACTTTTTGTCAGGTTCAAACACTGATGACATCTATTAAACAGACAAAAGCAAGGTTTTAAACAGAGACAGAATTAAATTTAGCTCATTGAGGAGAAAAATCTGGGCTGTACTCTTCGTACAGTCTTCCACCACGCTCTGACGAAAGATTGTACGCATCCTCTTATATTTGGACTTTCCCTGATTACATGGCAACAGCTGTTTCTAAACGTACGGGGGTCGTAAACAGCCTCTGCTTTTGGTCACAAAACAGTTCAAAGAAAAGGTGCCTGGAGGGGGGTCAGGTCCTGCTTCCTCTCCACTTTGTAGATCTCGGGTCAAGGGAAAATATTCCTGTGGATTACAATAGATCAAAGAAACCGACACCTTCATGCCGCTTCCCATCCTACACAGTGGAGTTTTACAAGCCTTTTGATTGGTAAGATCAAAGACAGCTTTTGTCTGCTTGCCAGGAACTCATTGAAACACAAAGTTTTGATAACTTGGATACAATTATTCTGACACATTTTCTAACTTGTGACGACATCCATCCCCCCACCTTGTCTCACTGGTTTGTGCTGGAAAATCTCACTATTATAGTTAACATTTTATGATTCATAATTAGCCCCCACACCTTGTCCAAATCTTCCCAAACCTCTGCAAAAATGTTTTGTCTATTGTAATTGTTGTTATTGTTATTATTAGTCATAACAAGTGTGGTTGATTTTCAAAATTACCGTATTTTCTGGACCATAGGACGCAACGGATTATAAGGCGCACTGCCGATGAGCGGGTCTATTCCGTTTTATTTGCATACAAAAGGCGCACCATAATGGGCCAACAACCCATCAAGTGGTGCGGCTTCAAAGTCATACTAAAACATTTTGACAGATTTTTGAGCGCCGTGTGTAATGGGGCGGCATAGCTCGGTTGGTAGAGCGGCCGTGCCAGCAACTTGAGGGTTGCAGGTTCGATTCCCGCTTGTGCCGTCCTAGTCACTGCCGTTGTGTCCTTGGGCAAGACACTTTACCCACCTGCTCCCAGTGCCACCCACACTGGTTTAAATGTAAAATTAGATATTGGGTATCACTATGTAAAGCGCTTTGAGTCACTTTGAGAAAAGCGCTATATAAATATAATTTACTTACTACTTACTTACTAATGTTCTTTATTTTCAGAGGAACATTTAAAGTTTTGGTGTTGTTCACTGGTGTCATATTGCAGTCTACAATGTATCTCTTATGAGTGACTACCATCTACTGGTCACACATATCTTTACACCATGTACCAAAGAAAATTGTTTCGAGGTCGGTAAGCACACCCAGAATTATTCTGTACATTAGGCGCACCAGGTTATAAGGCTGTACTGTAATAGACAAAATATTTTTGCAGCAAAAACCAATAGGACACATTTGGGGAGATATAGATGATGTCACTGGTCAGAAAAAGTATTAACAGCAGGCACAAAGGAATGTCAGTGTTTGAATATTTGCAAGGATAAGTTGACACTACTTGTTAAAAGCTCCTATTTGTCCTACTTACCACTTGTCTTTCAGGTCTGGACAAGCTGGAGTTACTGCAGAGACATGAGAACCAGGACATCTTCCAGAAAGCGTACGACTTGATAGACCGCTACTTCAACGCAGAGGACGAGGACGCGTCTCTCGCTCCGGCGGTGGATCTGCAGCAGCAGCAGTTCCTCTTCCAGCAGTGCGAGGCGCCCATGGAAGGCTTCCAGCTCTAATCTGCGCTCGCAACTTCATCCTCAGCTCATTTCTTATCGGTTGAGGGGGGGCTCGCCTCGTTCCTCCCCCCTCCTTATTGTCCAGAGAGATTGGTTTGATCCTAACTACACAAATGGTGGTCAAGTTCTGCTGGCTCGTGAAGGTTGAGCTCACCTGTGCGCGTCCCCTTCATCCTCACCCGAATTCCCCGAAACATATCCTGCATATCCTACTTTTTGGATCCGACACCAAGCTCTCTGTGGGCAGAGAAGCTGGCGTGTGCGCGTGAAGAAGCTCGCCCAGACACACGAGGCCCACTTGTGACCGGACTGCCCAACACACGGACTCAAGCGACTGCGAGGAAAGGCACTTAAAGATGATCAACGTGGAGCTGGATGGACAAATTATGACGCGGCTGCTGGATTTTCTATCACACGCGGCTTGATAGAGACCGGCCCTCCTCCCTGAAGACATGTCAGGACTGCCTCTGGTGTGACCCCATTCCTCCCATGGACGCATGGGAACATTGCAGTCTTCCTGGCACTGAGACAATTGGACAAGACTAATCCAGCGGGGATTCGTACTAGCCTCAGTTCATTTCACAGCACTTTAGTTGAGGACTGACAGACACTCGTGTTTACTATTGAACTGTTTGAAGCCAACAACAAAACTCCAGCACACTAAATCCGAGCAGCGCTCCAAGAAATACTCTGACAATTGGCAGTGTTGCCCAAAACAACACGGCGTCCCGACCTTAGTATTTTCTCATCTGATCACCACAAATGTGGAGTTTTGCCATATCAATCAGATCTTATCAACAAGACTCCAGATGAAACCTGCTCGCCCTCAGTCTGCTACACGGAGCGTTTAGCCAGTCCCCTTTCCATTGCTTTCTTTTGTCAGCGACTCTGGAAAAGACCACCGCTGTAGTGTTGCGTTTGTGCGATTTACCCCTGTTCTGACGTTTGCATAAAAGGCATCTCATCAAGCACGGATTGAATCACCTTATTGTACTTCTTTAATCACATCTTATTTTACTCCTGTGTCGTTTGGCCCCTTGCATGTACAAATACAGACCACAACACACGCAACCTGTGACAGCTGCTCTCAAATACTTAACAGTTTTTTCTTTCTGTCACAGACTGGTCAGCCTGTTCTACTCACTGAAGAAAAGTCTGCCCTGTGGTGATCCAGGTTCCCTACTGCTCCGTCCGTCACTGGGCCTTGTCAGACAGAGCAGCCGCTGCTTCCTGCTGTCTGTGGAGGTCCTCCCTCCATTTAGCCTTCTGCTTCAAGTTCTGATCCGACAGAGACCCGTGTCTGGCGACAGCCTGCAATGGCGCAGCAAGATGATGCATTCCGTTGTGAAAACACACACAGAGCTCTTACCCGTTTGCTCATGACGATCATCAACACACATCCACCTATCGTCGCCGCTATCATCATGTAGCAGACTCTTATTCGGAGTTTGTTTTTGGCGGCATCCAGCGTTTCAAACCTGTGGGGACACACGTGTGTTTGATTAGACGTGGTGGTCTTGTCTCGAGATTGACTGATTACCGGCTGGGCCCATATTTGGCATCGGCCTCTTTTTATCGTTATAGCAGATACAATATCTTTTTTTTTTCAATTTCTTTTTCTTCTATGTCCCACTCTCCTTTGTGGAGGGAGTCCGGTCCGATCCGGTGGCCATGTACTGCTCGCCTGTGTATCGGCTGGGGACATCTCTGCGCTGCTGATCAGCCTCCGCTTGGGATGGTTTCCTGCTGGCTCCGCTGTGAACGGGACTCTCGCTGCTGGGTTGGATCCGCTTTGGACTGGACTCTCGCGACTGTGTTGGATCCATTATGGATTGATCTTTCACAGTATCATGTTCTCATATGTTCTCATAGTCATCAGTATCAACAGTATCACGTTCTCATAGTCATTATTGTCACCGATGTCCCACTGGGTGTGAGTTTTCCTTGCCCGAGGATGTCGTAGTGGTTTGTGCAGCCCTTTGAGACACTAGTGATTTAGGGCTATATAAGTAAACATTGATTGATTGATTGATTGAATATATACACATACAATTGCGATCAAAAGTTGACATACACTTGTAAAGAACATAATGTCATGGCTGTCTTGAGTTTCCAATAATTTCTACAACTCTTATTTTTTTGTGATGGAGTGATTAGAGCACATACTTGTTGGTCACAAAAAACCTTCATGAAGTTTGCTTTTTTTATGAATTTATTATGAGTCCACTGAAAATGTGCTGGGTCAAAAGTATACATACAGCGATGTTAATATTTGCTCACATGTCCTTTGGCAAGTTTCACTGCAATAAGGCGCTTTTGGTAGCCATCCACAAGCTTCTGGCAAGCTTCTGCTTGACTTTTTGACCACTCTTGACAAAATTGGTGCAGTTCAACTAAATTTGTTTGGTTTTCTTCAGCATTGTCCACACGTTTGAGTCAGGACTTTGGGAAGGCCATTCATTCTAGCCTGATTTAGCCATTCCTTTACCACTTTTGACGTGTGTTTGGGGTCATTGTCCTGTTGGAACACCCAACTGCATCCAAGACCCAACCTCCGGTCTGGTGATTTTAGCTTGTCCTGAAGAATTTGGAGGTAACAGTGGACATATTATGCGCTCCAATAACTCTATAACATAATAAGAGTTGTAGAAATTATTGGAAACTCAAGACAGCCATGACATTATGTTCTTTACAAGAGTATGTAAACTTTTGACCACTACTACATTCTGCTTATCTTTCAAAACTTCCGTTTTTTTTTTCTTATTGCCGGCACATCCAGTTTTTGTCCTTCTTTCCCAGTGTAACCGGCTCAATTTTTTTTGTTTTTCGCTACTACAAAAAAAAGATATCTCTGACAAAAATGCACACTTTGTCCAAATATCTTGACAAATATGAGATGATTATACAAGTAAAGATTAGGCAGCAGCTCATACTCTCTATAACATCCAGGAAGAAATGTCGCCATTCTTGAAAAATGTCTCAACTATAATCTACGTGAAGTAATCCACAATTGTTTTTATTTAAATGTCGGCAATATTTAATGAGGAAACCTTATTAAACATATAAAGTGTTATAGAACGCAGTAGACAAGTTATTGGGATGTATATAAATGCCATATTTTGACCTATTTTCCCAGGAGATGTTCCATATTTTAAAATAATAATATTAATAACTTAGATTTATATCGCGCTTTTCTAGACACTCAAAGCGCTCACAGAGAAGTGGGACTCAACATTCGTTCACACCAGGTGAATGCGTGGGTTCCCTCTGGGTACCCCGGCTCCCTCCCACCTCTAAAGACATGCACCTGGGGATAGGCCCCTCCCATCTCTAAAGACATGCACCTGGGGATAGGCCCCTCCCACCTCTAAAGACATGCACCTGGGGATAGGTTGATTGACAACACTAAATGGTCCCTAGTGTGTGAATGTTGTCTATCAGTATTGGCCCTGTGATGAGGTGGCCACTTGTCCAGGGCGTACCCCGCCTTCCGCCCGATTGTAGCTGAGATAGGCTCCAGCGCCCCCAAAGGGGAGAAGCGGTAAAAAAAATGGATGGACGGATGATGACGCTACTCTTAAACACGCATAGTAAAGGTGTTTAATGTTTTTTGATGATAAAGTAAACGTCAAACATGTCACTACTGGTCTAACTTTTCCTAAAAAAAATATTAAAAAATAACTTAAAGCCTTGTCCAGATGTTTACTGACACATAATATTCATCTTTAAATAACTTTTACTGCAAATGAATATCTGTTATCGACCTCCTTGATCACTAATATTCCGTATCGTCCCTTAAAAACTAGAGCTGTCCAATAATGGCTTTTTTGGCTGATATTCTGATATTGGCCAACCCTTAATTACCGATTCCGATATTGACCGATACAGTGGAATTAACACATTATTATGCCTAATTTGGTTGTGACGCCCCGCTGGATGCATTAAACGATGTAACAAGGTTTTCCCAAACTAAATCAACTCAAGTTATGGAAAAAAATGCCAACATAGGACGGCCATATTTATTATTAAAGTCACAAAGTGCCTCAAAACTGCAGCTTGGAATTTGTTACATGCTCTCCCTGAGAGAGCATGAGGTGGAGGAGCCAGGGGGGGTTAGAAGTTAGCGGGGGGTGTGTATTGTAGCGTCCCGGAAGAGTTATTGCTGCAAGGGGTTCTGGGTATTTGATCTGTTGTGTTTATGTTGTGTTACGGTGCGGATGTTCTCCCCGAAATGTGTTTGTCATTCTTGTTAGGTGTTGGTTCACAGTGTGGCGCATATTTGTGACAGTGCTAAAGTTGTTTATACGGCCACCCTCAGTGTGACCTGTATGGCTGTTGACCAAGTATGCGATGCATTCACTTGTGTGTTTGTGTGTGAAAAGCCGTAGATATTATGTGGTTGTGCCGGCACGCAAAGGCAGTTTCTTTAAGGTTTATTGGTGCTCCGTACTTCTCCCTACATCCCTACAGCGGTGTTTTGAAAAGTCATACATTTTAATATTTGAAACCGATAATTTCCGATATCACATTTTAAAGCATTTATCGGCCGATAGGGACATTCATTCAAACAGGAAGGGTTGACTCACGGCAAAAACTCTGGTATGTCTTCTACTCTCTTGAAGCGTTTCGACCACAGCAGAATCCTCGTGTCCATGGGCGAGGGCTTGTGGCCTGGGATCTTGAAGCCCAGGTGAGGAGATGCTGCGCCAGATGACACGTTACACAAAGAACACGACAGGCGAGTCCAAAACAACACACACATTGTGCAAGCTGACAAGAAACATGTGCCATAAGATTTAATTTACACTGTCCTGCGTGCGCGAATTAATGAGAGCCGTTCTGTTCTACCTTGAACTGGAGCTGCAGGCGGGGAGTCTGCTTTGACTTCTTGCGGCTTGTTGCTCATCCCTCTGTGCATCCATGCTCCTGTGACACGTCTGCAGTGCTCGCCTGTGCACACACACGTCGTCAAATGTTATTTACAAACAATCCAGACAAAAAAAATGGCTGCGACTCGTTCAGGAGAGAACACACAGACGCTAATACAAATAACAAATTAAAAAGATGGTTAGACTAAAACAGACTCTTTGAATCTCAGTAAAACTAAAATAATTATATTTCTGCAATAGAGTAGAGCAGGGGTAGGGAACCTATGGCTCTAGAGCCAGATGTGGCTCTTTTGATGACTGCACCTGGCTCTGAAATAAATCTTATCTGACATTGCTTAACAAGATACGTAATGAATAATTCCGCTGGTAATCACAGTGTCAAAAATAACGTTCAAAATATAAAACATTCTCATGCATTTTAATCCATCCATCCGGGTTCTACCGCACCTGTTTAAGAAGTCGCATTAACGGTACGAATGATTTAATTTATGGTCGGTTAGCTTCAGAATAACAATGTTATTAAAAAGAATAAGAGACTTATTATACTCTAAATCAATGGTTCCCAAACTTTTGCAGGCTGGCGCCCCCTTGGCTCCCCAGTGAATTCCTAGCGCCCCCCCCCTACCATCACCCACCCCCAACCCCCCCAACCCCCACAGACACATATGGAAACAAACACCTCTTTCTTGATATTTGGTATGCTGCAATTTGAGAAGAGAAAGGTTAAACACAAATGTGTATTTCACAAATAAAACCCAATTTAGTAAACCAATTTCTTTTTTAGCAGTTTTAACTGTTTCAGCAACATAGAATGGTAAATAAACATTCCACCAGTAACCTTCATTTTCTGACACTTAATGGGATGGATGTGCTTGGTGCAGGGACATAGGCTTCTCAACATCAGGCTGGAACTCACTAAGAAGAAGTCGTAGATCACCGCGGATCTACGACGGATCTGACTGGGCCAGAGCGGCGTGTGGTAACCGGACCCTGATGCGTCGTCCACTGACTCGTCCTGCTGCACGTGTTGTGTACAAATCGTCAAACAAACGTTTGAACTTCGGACTGCCGCTCCCCTACCACCCCCTTCTTCCTCACCGCCCCCCCAGATCTTTCCACCGCCCACTTTGGGAACCACTGCTCTAAATGTTGGTCTTACTTAAAAGGGGAACATTATCACCAAACCTATGCAAGCGTCAATATATACCTTGATGTTGCAGAAAAAAGACCATGTGTTTTTTTAACCGATCTCTCTGGGTGAATTTTGGCAAATTAAACGCCTTTCTGTTTATTGCTCTTTAAGCGATGGCGTCAGAACGTGACGTCGCCGAGGTAACACACCCGCCATATTCATTTTCACATTACAAACACCGGGTCTCGGCTCTGTTATTTTCCGTTTTTTCGACTATTTTTTGGCACCTTGGAGACATCATGCCTCGTGGGGGTGTTGTCGGAGGGTGTAACAACACTAACAGGGAGGGATTCAAGTTGCACCACTGGCAAGAAATCTTCCGCCAGACCCCCATTGAATGTACCAAAGTGTCTTCACATTTGACCGGCGATGCTAAGACAGACATGGCACAGAGATGTATGGATAACCTGCAGATGCATTTGCAACGATTAAGTCAACAAAATCACACAGGTGAGTTTTGTTGATGTTGTTGACTTATGTGCTAATCAGACATATTTGGTCACGGCATGACTGCCAGCTAATCGATGCTAACATGCTATTTACGCTAGCTGTATGTACATTTGAAACTAGATACCCACATTTAATGCGAAACAAACACTTACCAATCGACAGGTTTAAGTTGCTCCAGTGTCACAAGATGCGAAAGTCCTGATCGTTTGGTCCGCACATTTTACCGGCGATGCTAATAAGGCAGCCATGCTATGGGCCAATTAATTAGGTACACCCACGCTATGGCCGAATAGCGTCAATAGCTTCAATTTCGTTTTCGCTATCTGCCTCCATACTCCGACCATCCTTTTCAATACATGTGTAATCTGTTGAATCGCTTAAGCCGCTGAAATCCGAGTCTGAATCCGAGCTAATGTCGCTATATCTTGCTGTGGTAACCGCCATGTTGTTTGTATTGGCAGCACTGTATGACGTCACAGGGAAACGGATAGTGGTCTCGAAGATAGCGAAAATAAGGCACTTTAAAGCTTTATTTAGGGATATTCCGGGACCGGTAAAATTTTGAAAAAAATTTCAAAAAAATACAGCAAGCCACTGGGAACTGATTTTTATTGTTTTTAACCCTTTTGAAATTGTGATAATGTTCCCCTTTAAAAAATACATGCATTTAGTTGTATTCAGTGTTAAAAAATATATATTATATGGCTCTCACGGAAATACTTTTTAAAATATTTGGCTTGTATGGCTCTCTCAGCCAAAAAGGTTCCCGACCCCTGGAGTAGAAAGTCAAACACAAATAGATGGAATAGAAATTGAAAGAGTAAATGAAACCAAATTTCTAGGTATGATGATTGATGAAAAAATTTCCTGGAAATCCTCATGTAAAAAATATACACAACATAAAGGAGCAAGAAACGCGACAATAATGAATAAAGCAAAACATGTTCTAGACCAGGGGTCGGGAACCTTTTTGGCTGAGAGTGCCATGAAAGCCAAATATTTCAAAATGTATTTCCGTGAGAGCCATATCATATTTTTTTAACACTGAATACAACTAAATGCATGCATTTTTAAGTAAGGCCAACATTTTTTGAGTATAATAAGTCTCTTATTCTTTTTAATAACATTGTTATTCTGAAGCTAACCAATAATAAATCAAATGTCATGTCTGTTGATCATGTTTTTGTTTGGCCATGTGCTGTTTGTCCTTTAGACTCTTTAAGTTCCTGTTTTTTTTCCACTCCCTAGTCTGGTTTCCTTGGTTACTCATTTTGTCCACCGGTCTCTGGTGGACAAAATGCCCGCTCACCTGCTTCCCGAGCACTAAACAGAGGCAGTATTTAAGCTCGTCTTTGCCAGTCAGTCGCCCTGTGCTGACTTGTTTCATGCCTTGCCATAGTTTCGTGCTTCATGCCATGCCAAGTAAGTTTTGTTTGATTTATGTTCTTAGTCTGTTTATGCGTTAGCTTTGTTCCTTAGCCCAAGTTGTGCCTCCGCTGTGAGCGATTTTTGTTTGTATATTTTTTTAGTTAAAATTAAATCATGTTGTTACCGTCTGCCTTCCTGGGAGAACGACCCCGCAGCAAGCTGCAACGCCCCCCCCCTATCATGACATAAAATACTTCTTACCATTAATGCGACTTCTTGAACAGGTGCGGTAGAAAACGGATGGATGGAATTAAATGCATGAGAATTTTTTGTATTTTGCACGTTATTTTTAGCACTGCGATTACCAGCGAAATTATTCATAATTATCGCGTTTAGCAACGTCAGCTAAGATTTATCCGAGAGCCAGATGCAGTCATCAAAAGAGCCACATCTGGCTCTAAAACCATAGGTTCCCTACCCCTGTTCTAGACCAAAAATCACTCCATATTCTCACATATGTTAACACTAGCGAGCAGTAGTGTTAACATATCTGAGTTACTTGACAAAAGAGAAAGTGTGTGATACTTCACTTGTTGCCTTATTTGTATTTGACTTTATTCAATGGATTTATATTATTTGGTGCAGGAGGGCACTTCATTCATTAACAGTGTTACAAAAAAGATCAGAATAATACATAGAGAACATACAAACCCATTAATAACTGAATCAAAAATACTGAAATTCCACGACATAGTGAATTTGCAAACAGCTAAAATTATACACAAAGCAAACTATAATCCGCTACCTAAGAATATACAACAATTCTTCTCAACAAAAGAGGAGAAATATAATCTTAAAGAAAAATGTAATTTAAAACATTTGTACGCATGTACAACACTTAAGACCTCCAGTATGTCAGTATGTGGGATTAAATGATGGAATGGATCAAGCAAAGAAATCAAACAATGATCCACTTCAAGAAACAGTTCAAATTTAAAGAGTTTACAAAGTACAAAGAAGACGAACCATGATGAACATTCTGAATTTATGTCATCCATTCATTTTGAAGATAATCTTACTCTTGAATTGATTAACGTGGACAATTTGAAAAACTTATTGGTGTGTTACCATTTAGTGGTCAATTGTACGGAATATGTACTGTACTGTACAATCTACTAATAAAAGTTTCAATCAATCAAATCAGTCTCATCCATCCATCCATTTTTCTACCGCACCATATAAAATATAACTTACCTCACCAATTATTTATTTGTATTGTTATTACTTAGGGAGTATATTGTGAATACATTGAAAACAGGAAGTGAACAACTGCTATATGAAGGAAAAGGGCTAGGATTGAATAAGATCTGCTTCTTCAATAAGTGAAGTGAATTATATTTATATAGCGCTTTTCTCTAGTGACTCAAAGCGCTTTACGTAGTGAAACCCAATATCTAAGTTACATTTAAACCAGTGTGGGTGGCACTGGGAGCAGGTGGGTAAAGTGTCTTGCCCAAGGACACAACGGCAATGACTAGGATGGCGGAAGCGGGAATCGAACCTGCAACCCTTTAAGTTGCTAGCACGGCCACTCTACCAACCGAGCTATGCCGCCAATACTATTCAAACATGTTGAATAGAGAAGTGTATTTCATGAGATATTGTCTGGTGTGCCGTGGGAAATTATGCAACTTCACCTAATTGGTCCCAAAAATCTTTTTTGCAAATCAATACTCATAATAATGTGCCGTGCAGTGTTTTTCAACCTTTTTTTGGTATGTAAAAATGTAGGTAACGCTTAAACCAAAAATGAACAAAAGGCAAGTCCCGCTAGGAAAAAGCACTGAAGAATAGGCGTGGCTACGCAAAACAAAAGTAAAACTGAACTGGCTTCAAAGTAAACAAAAACAGAATGCTGGACGACAGCAAAAACTTCCGGCGTGTGGAGCGGAGACGGCGTCCACAAAGTACATCCGTACATGACAACAGTGTTCCCACAAAGAAGGATAGCGTACGCACAACTTAAATAGTCTTGATTGCCAAAACAAAGCAGGTTCGTGGCAATGGCACTCAAAGGAAGACAGAAACTAAAGCATACACACCGGAAACAACAAACTCAAAATAAGGCACGATAACCTCGTGGAGTTTAATTTTTTAACCTTTTCTGCTGGTGGTGTGCCTCTATTTTTTTTTTTTTTTATATATAAAAAAAATGTGCCTTGGCTCAAAAAAGATTGAAAAACACTGGAATAGAGGAAGTGGAAATTTAAATGCATCATGTTGTATGCATGCATGTTCCAAATAAAGTCAAACCAAAAATGGGAATTAGTTCATAAGGTTAGTGAACTGGGCGAGTTCTCCAGGGTGTACCCCGCCTTCCGCCCGATTGTAGCTGAGATAGGCACCAGCACCCCCTGCAACCCCAAAGGGAATAAGCGGTAGAAAAAGGATGGATGGATGGAACTAGGAGCCAAAATTGGTCAAAAAGGTTGATATAATGCAAAATGCTATTTGGAAAACAAACTCGATTAATTTGCTTTGAAGGTCAACGCATGTGTAATAAATATATGCTGAGTTTTATGTCTTTAGACAAATATTCCGATCATCTGAACATGAAAACAACAAACGTCGTTCTTATGAGTACGTATGTCATTTTATTCAGGCATTCAACATGGGCTACGATGAATGATAGGGGTTCTAATTGAAATGAGTTAACATTCATTTCCTAAGGAAATAACGTACATTTCACAATACAGTTAAAAAAAGTGACTATAGCTGCACGGTTTGAATACATTTTTTTTTTTTTTTACTTCGGGTGTATTGTTTAACGTTCGTAAAACAAATGGAAACAACAAATGACGTTCTTATGAGCACGTATGTCATTTTATTCAGGCATTCAACATGGGCTACGATGAATGATAGGGGTTCTAATTGAAATGAGTTAACATTCATTTCCTAAGGAAATAGCGTACATTTCACAATACAGTTTTTTTTTTTTAAAGTGACTATAGCTGCACGGTTTGAATCCATTTTTTATGTCTTCAGACAAATATTCCGATCATATGAACATGAAAACAACAAACGTCGTTTTTGAGTACGTATGTCATTTTATTCAGGCATTCAACATGGGCTACGATGAATGATAGGGGTTCTAATTGAAATGAGTTAACATTCATTTCCTAAGGAAATAACGTACATTTCACAATACAGTTTAAAAAAAAAGTGACTATAGCTGCACGGTTTGAATACATTTTTTTTTTTTTTACTTCGGATGTATTCTTTAACGTTCGTAAAACAAATGGAAACAACAAATGACGTTCTTATGAGCACGTATGTCATTTTATTCAGGCATTCAACATGGGCTACGATGAATGATATGGGTTCTAATTGAAATGAGTTAACATTCATTTCCTAAGGAAATTACGTACATTTCACAATACAGTTGTTTTTTTTTAAAAAGTGACTATAGCTGCACGGTTTGAATCCATTTTTTTTTTATTTTTTTTTTACTTCGGATGTATTGTTTAATGTTCGTAAAACAAATGGAAACAACAAATGACGTTCTTATGAGCACGTATGTCATTTTATTCAGGCATTCAACATGGGCTACGATGAATGATAGGGGTTCTTATTGAAATGAGTTAACATTCATTTCCTAAGGAAATAACGTACATTTCACAATACAGTTTTTTTTAAAAAGTGACTATAGCTGAACGGTTTGAATCCATTTTTTATGTCTTCAGACAAATATTCCAATCATATGAACATGAAAACAACAAACGTCGTTCTTATGAGTACGTATGTCATTTTATTCAGGCATTCAACATGGGCTACGATGAATGATAGGGGTTCTAATTGAAATGAGTTAACATTCAATTCCTAAGGAAATAACGTACATTTCACAATACAGGTTTTTTTAAAAAAGTGACTATAGCTGCACGGTTTGAATCCATTTTTTAGGTCTTCAGACAAATATTCCGATCATATGAACATGAAAACAACAAACGTCGTTTATGAGCACGTATGTCATTTTATTCAGGCATTCAACATGGGCTACGATGAATGATAGGGGTTCTAATTGAAATGAGTTAACATTCATTTCCTAAGGAAATTACGTACATTTCACAATACATTTTTAAAAAAAAAGTGACTATAGTCGCACGGTTTGAATCCATTTTTTATGTCTTCAGACAAATATTCCGATCATATGAACATGAAAACAACAAACGTCGTTCTTATGAGCACGTATGTCATTTTATTCAGGCATTCAACATGGGCTACGATGAATGATAGGGGTTCTAATTGAAATGAGTTAACATTCATTTCCTAAGGAAATAACGTACATTTCACAATACATTTTTTTTTAAAAGTGACTATAGCTGCACGGTTTGAATCCATTTTTTATGTCTTCAGACAAATATTCCGATCATATGAACATAAAAACAACAAACGTCGTTCTTATGAGCACGTATGTCATTTTATTCAGGCATTCAACATGGGCTACGATGAATGATAGGGGTTCTAATTGAAATGAGTTAACATTCATTTCCTAAGGAAATAACGTACATTTCACAATACAGTTTTTTTTTAAAAAAGTGACTATAGCTGCACGGTTTGAATCCATTTTTTATGTCTTCAGACAAATATTCCGATCATATGAACATGAAAACAACAAACGTCGTTCTTATGAGCACGTATGTCATTTTATTCAGGCATTCAGCATGGGCTACGATGAATGATAGGGGTTCTAATTGAAATGAGTTAACATTCATTTCCTCAGGAAATAACGTACATTTCACAATACATTTTTTTTTTTTAAAAAGTGACTATAGCTGCACGGTTTGAATTCATTTTTTATGTCTTCAGACAAATATTCCGATCATATGAACATGAAAACAACAAACGTCGTTCTTATGAGCACGTATGTCATTTTATTCAGGCATTCGGCATGGGCTACGATGAATGATAGGAGTTCTATTTGAAATGAGTTAACATTCATTTCCTAAAAAATAACGTACATTTCACTATAATGTTTTTTTTTTTTTAAAGTGACTATAGCTGCACGGTTTGAATCCATTTTTTATGTCTTCAGACAAATATTCCGATCATATGAACATGAAAACAACAAACATCGTTCTTATGAGCACGTATGTCATTTTATTCAGGCATTCAACATGGGCTACGATGAATGATAGGAGTTCTATTTGAAATGAGTTAACATTCATTTCCTAAGGAAATTACGTACATTTCACAACACAGTTTTTTTTTTTAAAAAGTGACTATAGCTGCACGGTTTGAATCAATTTTTTAGGTCTTCAGACAAATATTCCGATCATATGAACATGAAAACAACAAACATCGTTCTTATGAGTACGTATGTCATTTTATTCAGGCATTCAACATGGGCTACGATGAATGATATGGGTTCTAATTGAAATGAGTTAACATTCATTTCCTCAGGAAATAACGTACATTTCACTATACAGTTTTTTTTAAAGTGACTATAGCTGCACGGTTTGAATCCATTTTTTATGTCTTCAGACAAATATTCCGATCAAATGAACATGAAAACAACAAACGTCGTTTTTGAGTACGTATGTCATTTTATTCAGGCATTCAACATGGGCTACGATGAATGATAGGGGTTCTAATTGAAATGAGTTAACATTCATTTCCTAAGGAAATAACGTACATTTCACAATAGTTTTTTTTTTAAATTGATTATAGCTGCACGATTTGAATCAATTTTTTATGTCTTCAGACAAATATTCCGATCATCTGAACATGAAAACAACAAACGTCGTTTTTGAGTACGTATGTCATTTTATTCAGGCATTCAACATGGGCTACGATGAATGATAGGGGTTCTATTTGAAATGAGTTAACATTCATTTCCTAAGGAAATTACGTACATTTCACAATACAGTTTAAAAAAAAAAAAAGTGACTATAGCTGCACGGTTTGAATCCATTTTTTAGGTCTTCAGACAAATATTCCGATCATATGAACATGAAAACAACAAACGTCGTTCTTATGAGCACGTATGTCATTTTATTCAGGCATTCAGCATGGGCTACGATGAATGATAGGGGTTCTAATTGAAATGAGTTAACATTCATTTCCTAAGGAAATAACGTACATTTCACAATACAGTTTTTTTTTTAAGTGACTATAGCTGCACGGTTTGAATCCATTTTTTATGTCTTCACACAAATATTCCGATCATATGAACATTAAAACAACAAACGTCGTTTTTGAGTACGTATGTCATTTTATTCAGGCATTCAACATGGGCTACGATGAATGATAGGGGTTCTAATTGAAATGAGTTAACATCCATTTCCCCAGGAAATAACGTACATTTCACAATACAGTTTTTTTTTTAAGTGACTATAGCTGCACGGTTTGAATCCATTTTTTATGTCTTCACACAAATATTCCGATCATATGAACATGAAAACAACAAACGTCGTTCTTATGAGCACGTATGTCATTTTATTCAGGCATTCAACATGGGCTACGATGAATGATAGGGGTTCTAATTGAAAAGAGTTAACATTCATTTCCTAAGGAAATAACGTACATTTCACAATACAGTTTTTTTTTTAAAGTGACTATAGCTGCACGGTTTGAATCCATTTTTTATGTCTTCAGACAAATATTCCGATCATTTGAACATGAAAACAACAAACGTCGTTTTTGAGCACGTATGTCATTTTATTCAGGCATTCAACATGGGCTACGATGAATGATGGGGGTTCTAATTGAAATGAGTTAACATTCATTTCCTAAGGAAATTACGTACATTTCACAGTACAGTTTAAAAAAAAAAAGTGACTATAGCTGCACGGTTTGAATCAATTTTTTATGTCTTCAGACAAATATTCCGATCATATGAACATGAAAACAACAAACGTCGTTCTTATGAGCACGTATGTCATTTTATTCAGGCATTCAACATGGGCTACGATGAATGATAGGGGTTCTTATTGAAATGAGTTAACATTCATTTCCTAAGGAAATAACGTACATTTCACAATACAGTTTAAAAAAAAAGTGACAATAGCTGCACGGTTTGAATACATTTTTTTTTTTACTTCGGGTGTATTGTTTAACGTTCGTAAAACAAATGGAAACAACAAATGACGTTCTTATGAGCACGTATGTCATTTTATTCAGGCATTCAACATGGGCTACGATGAATGATAGGGGTTCTAATTGAAATGAGTTAACATTCATTTCCTAAGGAAATAACGTACATTTCACAATAGTTTAAAAAAAAATTGATTATAGCTGCACGATTTGAATCCATTTTTTATGTCTTCAGACAAATATTCCGATCATATGAACATGAAAACAACAAACGTCGTTCTTATGAGCACGTATGTCATTTTATTCAGGCATTCAACATGGGCTACGATGAATGATAGGGGTTCTAATTGAAATGAGTGAACATTCATATCCTAAGGAAATAACGTACATTTCACAATACAGTTTTTTTTTTTAAAGTGACTATAGCTGCACGGTTTGAATCAATTTTTTATGTCTTCAGACAAATACTCCGATCATATGAACATGAAAACAACAAACGTCGTTCTTATGAGCACGTATGTCATTTTATTCAGGCATTCAACATGGGCTACGATGAATGATAGGGGTTCTAATTGAAATGAGTTAACATTCATTTCCTAAGGAAATAACGTACATTTCACAATACATTTTTAAAAAAAAAGTGACTATAGTCGCACGGTTTGAATCCATTTTTTATGTCTTCAGACAAATATTCCGATCATATGAACATGAAAACAACAAACATCGTTCTTATGAGTACGTATGTCATTTTATTCAGGCATTCAGCATGGGCTACGATGAATGATAGGGGTTCTAATTGAAATGAGTTAACATTCATTTCCTAAGGAAATAACGTACATTTCACAATACATTTTTTTTTTTAAAAGTGACTATAGCTGCACGGTTTGAATCAATTTTTTATGTCTTCAGACAAATACTCCGATCATATGAACATGAAAACAACAAACGTCGTTTTTGAGTACGTATGTCATTTTATTCAGGCATTCAACATGGGCTACGATGAATGATAGGGGTTCTAATTGAAATGAGTTAACATCCATTTCCTAAGGAAATAACGTACATTTCACAATACAGTTTTTTTTTTTAAGTGACTATAGCTGCACGGTTTGAATCCATTTTTTATGTCTTCACACAAATATTCCGATCATATGAACATGAACACAAACATCGTTCTTATGAGTACGTATGTCATTTTATTCAGGCATTCAACATGGGCTACGATGAATGATAGGGGTTCTAATTGAAATGAGTTAACATTCATTTCCTAAGGAAATAGCGTACATTTCACAATAAATTTTTTTTTAAAAAGTGACTATAGTCGCACGGTTTGAATCCATTTTTTATGTCTTCACACAAATATTCCGATCATATGAACATGAAAACAACAAACGTCGTTTTTGAGTACGTATGTCATTTTATTCAGGCATTCAACATGGGCTACGATGAATGATAGGGGTTCTAATTGAAATGAGTTAACATCCATTTCCTAAGGAAATAACGTACATTTCACAATACAGTTTTTTTTTTTAAGTGACTATAGCTGCACGGTTTGAATCCATTTTTTATGTCTTCACACAAATATTCCGATCATATGAACATGAACACAAACATCGTTCTTATGAGTACGTATGTCATTTTATTCAGGCATTCAACATGGGCTACGATGAATGATAGGAGTTCTATTTGAAATGAGTTAACATTCATTTCCTAAAAAATAACGTACATTTCACTATAATGTTTTTTTTTTTTTTTAAAGTGACTATAGCTGCACGGTTTGAATCCATTTTTTATGTCTTCAGACAAATATTCCGATCATATGAACATGAAAACAACAAACGTCGTTTTTGAGTACGTATGTCATTTTATTCAGGCATTCAACATGGGCTACGATGAATGATAGGGGTTCTAATTGAAATGAGTTAACATTCATTTCCTAAGGAAATAACGTACATTTCACAATACAGTTTTTTTTTAAAAAGTGACTATAGCTGCACGGTTTGAATCAATTTTTAGGTCTTCAGACAAATATTCCGATCATATGAACATGAAAACAACAAACATCGTTCTTATGAGTACGTATGTCATTTTATTCAGGCATTCAACATGGGCTACGATGAATGATAGGGGTTCTATTTGAAATGAGTTAACATCCATTTCCTAAGGAAATTACGTACATTTCACAATACAGTTTAAAAAAAAAAAGTGACTATAGCTGCACGGTTTGAATCCATTTTTTATGTCTTCGGACAAATATTCCGATCATATGAACATGAAAACAACAAACGTCGTTTTTGAGTACGTATGTCATTTTATTCAGGCATTCAACATGGGCTACGATGAATGATAGGGGTTCTAATTGAAATGAGTTAACATTCATTTCCTAAGGAAATAACGTACATTTCACAATACAGTTTTTTTTTAAAAAGTGACTATAGCTGCACGGTTTGAATCAATTTTTAGGTCTTCAGACAAATATTCCGATCATATGAACATGAAAACAACAAACATCGTTCTTATGAGTACGTATGTGATTTTATTCAGGCATTCAACATGGGCTACGATGAATGATAGGGGTTCTAATTGAAATGAGTTAACATCCATTTCCTAAGGAAATTACGTACATTTCACAATACAGTTTAAAAAAAAAAAGTGACTATAGCTGCACGGTTTGAATCCATTTTTTATGTCTTCGGACAAATATTCCGATCATATGAACATGAAAACAACAAACGTCGTTTTTGAGTACGTATGTCATTTTATTCAGGCATTCAACATGGGCTACGATGAATGATAGGGGTTCTATTTCAAATGAGTTAACATTCATTTCCTAAGGAAATAACGTACATTTCACAATACAGTTTATTAAAAAAAGTGACTATAGCTGCACGGTTTGAACCCATTTTTTATGTCTTCAGACAAATATTCCGATCATATGAACATGAAAACAACAAACGTCGTTCTTATGAGCACGTATGTCATTTTATTCAGGCATTCAACATGGGCTACGATGAATGATAGGGGTTCTAATTGAAATGAGTTAACATTCATTTCCTAAGGAAATAACGTACATTTCACAATACATTTTTTAAAAAAAAGTGACTCTAGTCGCACGGTTTGAATCCATTTTTTATGTCTTCAGACAAATATTCCGATCATATGAACATGAAAACAACAAACGTCGTTCTTATGAGCACGTATGTCATTTTATTCAGGCATTCAACATGGGCTACGATGAATGATATAGGTTCTAATTGAAATGAGTTAACATTCATTTCCTAAGGAAATAACGTACATTTCACAATACATTTTTTTTTAAAAGTGACTATAGCTGCACGGTTTGAATCCATTTTTTATGTCTTCAGACAAATATTCCGATCATCTGAACATGAAAACAACAAACATCGTTCTTATGAGTACGTATGTCATTTTATTCAGGCATTCAACATGGGCTACGATGAATGATATGGGTTCTAATTGAAAAGAGTTAACATTCATTTCCTAAGGAAATAACGTACATTTCACAATGCATTTTTTTTTAAAAGTGACTATAGCTGCACGGTTTGAATCCATTTTTTATGTCTTCAGACAAATATTCCGAACATATGAACATGAAAACAACAAACGTCGTTCTTATGAGTACATATGTCATTTTATTCAGGCATTCAACATGGGCTACGATGAATGATAGGGGTTCTAATTGAAATGAGTTAACATTAATTTCCGAAGGAAATAACGTACATTTCACAATACAGTTTTTTTTTTTAAGTGACTATAGCTGCACGGTTTGAATCCATTTTTTATGTCTTCAGACAAATATTCCGATCATATGAACATGAAAACAACAAACGTCGTTCTTATGAGCACGTATGTCATTTTATTCAGGCATTCAACATGGGCTACGATGAATGATAGGGGTTCTAATTGAAATGAGTTAACATTCATTTCCTAAGGAAATTACGTACATTTCACAATACAGTTTAAAAAAAAGTGACTATAGCTGCACGGTTAGAATACATTTTTTTTTTTTACTTCGGATGTATTCTTTAACGTTCGTAAAACAAATGGAAACAACAAATGACGTTCTTATGAGCACGTATGTCATTTTATTCAGGCATTCAACATGGGCTACGATGAATGATAGGGGTTCTAATTGAAATGAGTTAACATTCATTTCCGAAGGAAATAACGTACATTTCACAATACAGTTTTTT
Source organism: Nerophis ophidion (assembly GCF_033978795.1). Taxonomy (NCBI): domain Eukaryota; kingdom Metazoa; phylum Chordata; class Actinopteri; order Syngnathiformes; family Syngnathidae; genus Nerophis; species Nerophis ophidion. The sequence continues at coordinate 5,515,186 of NC_084625.1, forward strand.
TTTTTAAAAGTGACTTTTGCTGCACGGTTTGAATCCATTTTTTATGCCTTCAGACAAATATTCCGATCATCTGAACATGAAAACAACAAACGTCGTTCTTATGAGCACGTATGCCATTTTATTCAGGCATTCAACATGGGCTACGATGAATGATAGGGGTTCTAATTGAAATGAGTTAACATTCATTTCCTCAGGAAATAACGTACATTTCACAATACATTTTTTTTTTTAAAAGTGACTATAGCTGCACGGTTTGAATTCATTTTTTATGTCTTCAGACAAATATTCCGATCATATGAACATGAAAACAACAAACGTCGTTCTTATGAGCACGTATGTCATTTTATTCAGGCATTCAACATGGGCTACGATGAATGATAGGAGTTCTATTTGAAATGAGTTAACATTCATTTCCTAAGGAAATTACGTACATTTCACAACACAGTTTTTTTTTTTAAAAAGTGACTATAGCTGCACGGTTTGAATCAATTTTTTAGGTCTTCAGACAAATATTCCGATCATATGAACATGAAAACAACAAACATCGTTCTTATGAGTACGTATGTCATTTTATTCAGGCATTCAACATGGGCTACGATGAATGATATGGGTTCTAATTGAAATGAGTTAACATTCATTTCCTCAGGAAATAACGTACATTTCACTATACAGTTTTTTTTAAAGTGACTATAGCTGCACGGTTTGAATCCATTTTTTATGTCTTCAGACAAATATTCCGATCAAATGAACATGAAAACAACAAACGTCGTTTTTGAGTACGTATGTCATTTTATTCAGGCATTCAACATGGGCTACGATGAATGATAGGGGTTCTAATTGAAATGAGTTAACATTCATTTCCTAAGGAAATAACGTACATTTCACAATAGTTTTTTTTTTAAATTGATTATAGCTGCACGATTTGAATCAATTTTTTATGTCTTCAGACAAATATTCCGATCATCTGAACATGAAAACAACAAACGTCGTTTTTGAGTACGTATGTCATTTTATTCAGGCATTCAACATGGGCTACGATGAATGATAGGGGTTCTATTTGAAATGAGTTAACATTCATTTCCTAAGGAAATTACGTACATTTCACAATACAGTTTAAAAAAAAAAAAAGTGACTATAGCTGCACGGTTTGAATCCATTTTTTAGGTCTTCAGACAAATATTCCGATCATATGAACATGAAAACAACAAACGTCGTTCTTATGAGCACGTATGTCATTTTATTCAGGCATTCAGCATGGGCTACGATGAATGATAGGGGTTCTAATTGAAATGAGTTAACATTCATTTCCTAAGGAAATAACGTACATTTCACAATACAGTTTTTTTTTTAAGTGACTATAGCTGCACGGTTTGAATCCATTTTTTATGTCTTCACACAAATATTCCGATCATATGAACATGAAAACAACAAACGTCGTTCTTATGAGCACGTATGTCATTTTATTCAGGCATTCAACATGGGCTACGATGAATGATAGGGGTTCTAATTGAAAAGAGTTAACATTCATTTCCTAAGGAAATAACGTACATTTCACAATACAGTTTTTTTTTTAAAGTGACTATAGCTGCACGGTTTGAATCCATTTTTTATGTCTTCAGACAAATATTCCGATCATTTGAACATGAAAACAACAAACGTCGTTTTTGAGCACGTATGTCATTTTATTCAGGCATTCAACATGGGCTACGATGAATGATGGGGGTTCTAATTGAAATGAGTTAACATTCATTTCCTAAGGAAATTACGTACATTTCACAGTACAGTTTAAAAAAAAAAAGTGACTATAGCTGCACGGTTTGAATCAATTTTTTATGTCTTCAGACAAATATTCCGATCATATGAACATGAAAACAACAAACGTCGTTCTTATGAGCACGTATGTCATTTTATTCAGGCATTCAACATGGGCTACGATGAATGATAGGGGTTCTTATTGAAATGAGTTAACATTCATTTCCTAAGGAAATAACGTACATTTCACAATACAGTTTAAAAAAAAAGTGACAATAGCTGCACGGTTTGAATACATTTTTTTTTTTACTTCGGGTGTATTGTTTAACGTTCGTAAAACAAATGGAAACAACAAATGACGTTCTTATGAGCACGTATGTCATTTTATTCAGGCATTCAACATGGGCTACGATGAATGATAGGGGTTCTAATTGAAATGAGTTAACATTCATTTCCTAAGGAAATAACGTACATTTCACAATAGTTTAAAAAAAAATTGATTATAGCTGCACGATTTGAATCCATTTTTTATGTCTTCAGACAAATATTCCGATCATATGAACATGAAAACAACAAACGTCGTTCTTATGAGTACGTATGTCATTTTATTCAGGCATTCAACATGGGCTACGATGAATGATAGGGGTTCTAATTGAAATGAGTGAACATTCATATCCTAAGGAAATAACGTACATTTCACAATACAGTTTTTTTTTTTAAAGTGACTATAGCTGCACGGTTTGAATCAATTTTTTATGTCTTCAGACAAATACTCCGATCATATGAACATGAAAACAACAAACGTCGTTCTTATGAGCACGTATGTCATTTTATTCAGGCATTCAACATGGGCTACGATGAATGATAGGGGTTCTAATTGAAATGAGTTAACATTCATTTCCTAAGGAAATAACGTACATTTCACAATACATTTTTAAAAAAAAAGTGACTATAGTCGCACGGTTTGAATCCATTTTTTATGTCTTCAGACAAATATTCCGATCATATGAACATGAAAACAACAAACATCGTTCTTATGAGTACGTATGTCATTTTATTCAGGCATTCAGCATGGGCTACGATGAATGATAGGGGTTCTAATTGAAATGAGTTAACATTCATTTCCTAAGGAAATAACGTACATTTCACAATACATTTTTTTTTTTAAAAGTGACTATAGCTGCACGGTTTGAATCAATTTTTTATGTCTTCAGACAAATACTCCGATCATATGAACATGAAAACAACAAACGTCGTTTTTGAGTACGTATGTCATTTTATTCAGGCATTCAACATGGGCTACGATGAATGATAGGGGTTCTAATTGAAATGAGTTAACATTCAATTCCTAAGGAAATAACGTACATTTCACAATACAGGTTTTTTTAAAAAAGTGACTATAGCTGCACGGTTTGAATCCATTTTTTAGGTCTTCAGACAAATATTCCGATCATATGAACATGAAAACAACAAACGTCGTTTATGAGCACGTATGTCATTTTATTCAGGCATTCAACATGGGCTACGATGAATGATAGGGGTTCTAATTGAAATGAGTTAACATTCATTTCCTAAGGAAATTACGTACATTTCACAATACATTTTTAAAAAAAAAGTGACTATAGTCGCACGGTTTGAATCCATTTTTTATGTCTTCAGACAAATATTCCGATCATATGAACATGAAAACAACAAACGTCGTTCTTATGAGCACGTATGTCATTTTATTCAGGCATTCAACATGGGCTACGATGAATGATAGGGGTTCTAATTGAAATGAGTTAACATTCATTTCCTAAGGAAATAACGTACATTTCACAATACATTTTTTTTTAAAAGTGACTATAGCTGCACGGTTTGAATCCATTTTTTATGTCTTCAGACAAATATTCCGATCATATGAACATAAAAACAACAAACGTCGTTCTTATGAGCACGTATGTCATTTTATTCAGGCATTCAACATCGGCTACGATGAATGATAGGGGTTCTAATTGAAATGAGTTAACATTCATTTCCTAAGGAAATAACGTACATTTCACAATACAGGTTTTTTTTAAAAAGTGACTATAGCTGCACGGTTTGAATCCATTTTTTATGTCTTCAGACAAATATTTCGATCATATGAACATGAAAACAACAAACGTCGTTCTTATGAGCACGTATGTCATTTTATTCAGGCATTCAACATGGGCTACGATGAATGATATAGGTTCTAATTGAAATGAGTTAACATTCATTTCCTAAGGAAATAACGTACATTTCACAATACATTTTTTTTTTTAAAAGTGACTATAGCTGCACGGTTTGAATCAATTTTTTATGTCTTCAGACAAATACTCCGATCATATGAACATGAAAACAACAAACGTCTGACGTCGTTCCATTTTTTATGTCTTCAGACAAATATTCCGATCATATGAACATGAAAACAACAAACGTCGTTCTTATGAGCACGTATGTCATTTTATTCAGGCATTCAACATGGGCTACGATGAATGATAGGGGTTCTAATTGAAATGAGTTAACATTCATTTCCTAAGGAAATTACGTACATTTCACAATACATTTTTTTTTAAAAGTGACTATAGCTGCACGGTTTGAATCCATTTTTTAGGTCTTCAGACAAATATTCCGATCATATGAACATAAAAACAACAAACGTCGTTCTTATGAGCACGTATGTCATTTTATTCAGGCATTCAACATGGGCTACGATGAATGATAGGGGTTCTAATTGAAATGAGTTAACATTCATTTCCTAAGGAAATTACGTACATTTCACAATACAGTTTTTAAAAAAAAAAAGTGACTATAGCTGCACGGTTTGAATCAATTTTTTATGTCTTCAGACAAATATTCCGATCATATGAACATGAAAACAACAAACATCGTTCTTATGAGTACATATGTCATTTTATTCAGGCATTCAACATGGGCTACGATGAATGATAGGGGTTCTAATTGAAATGAGTTAACATTCATTTCCTAAGGAAATAACGTACATTTCACAATACAGGTTTTTTTTAAAAAGTGACTATAGCTGCACGGTTTGAATCCATTTTTTATGTCTTCAGACAAATATTTCGATCATATGAACATGAAAACAACAAACGTCGTTCTTATGAGCACGTATGTCATTTTATTCAGGCATTCAACATGGGCTACGATGAATGATATAGGTTCTAATTGAAATTAGTTAACATTCATTTCCTAAGGAAATAACGTACATTTCACTATACGGTTTGAATCCATTTTTTATGTCTTCAGACAAATATTCCGATCATATGAACATGAAAACAACAAACGTCGTTTTTGAGTACGTATGTCATTTTATTCAGGCATTCAACATGGGCTACGATGAATGATAGGGGTTCTAATTGAAATGAGTTAACATTAATTTCCTAAAAAATAACGTACATTTCACGATACATTTTTTTTTTAAAGTGACTATAGCTGCACGGTTTGAATCCATTTTTATGTCTTTAGACAAATATTCCGATCATATGAACATGAAAACAACAAACGTCGTTCTTATGAGTACGTATGTCATTTTATTCAGGCATTCAACATGGGCTACGATGAATGATAGGGGTTCTAATTGAAATGAGTGAACATTCATATCCTAAGGAAATAACGTACATTTCACAATACAGTTTTTTTTTTTAAAGTGACTATAGCTGCACGGTTTGAATCAATTTTTTATGTCTTCAGACAAATACTCCGATCATATGAACATGAAAACAACAAACGTCGTTCTTATGAGCACGTATGTCATTTTATTCAGGCATTCAACATGGGCTACGATGAATGATAGGGGTTCTAATTGAAATGAGTTAACATTCATTTCCTAAGGAAATAACGTACATTTCACAATACATTTTTAAAAAAAAAGTGACTATAGTCGCACGGTTTGAATCCATTTTTTATGTCTTCAGACAAATATTCCGATCATATGAACATGAAAACAACAAACATCGTTCTTATGAGTACGTATGTCATTTTATTCAGGCATTCAGCATGGGCTACGATGAATGATAGGGGTTCTAATTGAAATGAGTTAACATTCATTTCCTAAGGAAATAACGTACATTTCACAATACATTTTTTTTTTTAAAAGTGACTATAGCTGCACGGTTTGAATCAATTTTTTATGTCTTCAGACAAATACTCCGATCATATGAACATGAAAACAACAAACGTCGTTTTTGAGTACGTATGTCATTTTATTCAGGCATTCAACATGGGCTACGATGAATGATAGGGGTTCTAATTGAAATGAGTTAACATTCAATTCCTAAGGAAATAACGTACATTTCACAATACAGGTTTTTTTAAAAAAGTGACTATAGCTGCACGGTTTGAATCCATTTTTTAGGTCTTCAGACAAATATTCCGATCATATGAACATGAAAACAACAAACGTCGTTTATGAGCACGTATGTCATTTTATTCAGGCATTCAACATGGGCTACGATGAATGATAGGGGTTCTAATTGAAATGAGTTAACATTCATTTCCTAAGGAAATTACGTACATTTCACAATACATTTTTAAAAAAAAAGTGACTATAGTCGCACGGTTTGAATCCATTTTTTATGTCTTCAGACAAATATTCCGATCATATGAACATGAAAACAACAAACGTCGTTCTTATGAGCACGTATGTCATTTTATTCAGGCATTCAACATGGGCTACGATGAATGATAGGGGTTCTAATTGAAATGAGTTAACATTCATTTCCTAAGGAAATAACGTACATTTCACAATACATTTTTTTTTAAAAGTGACTATAGCTGCACGGTTTGAATCCATTTTTTATGTCTTCAGACAAATATTCCGATCATATGAACATAAAAACAACAAACGTCGTTCTTATGAGCACGTATGTCATTTTATTCAGGCATTCAACATCGGCTACGATGAATGATAGGGGTTCTAATTGAAATGAGTTAACATTCATTTCCTAAGGAAATAACGTACATTTCACAATACAGGTTTTTTTTAAAAAGTGACTATAGCTGCACGGTTTGAATCCATTTTTTATGTCTTCAGACAAATATTTCGATCATATGAACATGAAAACAACAAACGTCGTTCTTATGAGCACGTATGTCATTTTATTCAGGCATTCAACATGGGCTACGATGAATGATATAGGTTCTAATTGAAATGAGTTAACATTCATTTCCTAAGGAAATAACGTACATTTCACAATACATTTTTTTTTTTAAAAGTGACTATAGCTGCACGGTTTGAATCAATTTTTTATGTCTTCAGACAAATACTCCGATCATATGAACATGAAAACAACAAACGTCTGACGTCGTTCCATTTTTTATGTCTTCAGACAAATATTCCGATCATATGAACATGAAAACAACAAACGTCGTTCTTATGAGCACGTATGTCATTTTATTCAGGCATTCAACATGGGCTACGATGAATGATAGGGGTTCTAATTGAAATGAGTTAACATTCATTTCCTAAGGAAATTACGTACATTTCACAATACATTTTTTTTTAAAAGTGACTATAGCTGCACGGTTTGAATCCATTTTTTAGGTCTTCAGACAAATATTCCGATCATATGAACATAAAAACAACAAACGTCGTTCTTATGAGCACGTATGTCATTTTATTCAGGCATTCAACATGGGCTACGATGAATGATAGGGGTTCTAATTGAAATGAGTTAACATTCATTTCCTAAGGAAATTACGTACATTTCACAATACAGTTTTTAAAAAAAAAAAGTGACTATAGCTGCACGGTTTGAATCAATTTTTTATGTCTTCAGACAAATATTCCGATCATATGAACATGAAAACAACAAACATCGTTCTTATGAGTACATATGTCATTTTATTCAGGCATTCAACATGGGCTACGATGAATGATAGGGGTTCTAATTGAAATGAGTTAACATTCATTTCCTAAGGAAATAACGTACATTTCACAATACAGGTTTTTTTTAAAAAGTGACTATAGCTGCACGGTTTGAATCCATTTTTTATGTCTTCAGACAAATATTTCGATCATATGAACATGAAAACAACAAACGTCGTTCTTATGAGCACGTATGTCATTTTATTCAGGCATTCAACATGGGCTACGATGAATGATATAGGTTCTAATTGAAATTAGTTAACATTCATTTCCTAAGGAAATAACGTACATTTCACTATACGGTTTGAATCCATTTTTTATGTCTTCAGACAAATATTCCGATCATATGAACATGAAAACAACAAACGTCGTTTTTGAGTACGTATGTCATTTTATTCAGGCATTCAACATGGGCTACGATGAATGATAGGGGTTCTAATTGAAATGAGTTAACATTAATTTCCTAAAAAATAACGTACATTTCACGATACATTTTTTTTTTAAAGTGACTATAGCTGCACGGTTTGAATCCATTTTTATGTCTTTAGACAAATATTCCGATCATCTGAACATGAAAACAACAAACGTCGTTCTTATGAGCACGTATGTCATTTTATTCAGGCATTCAACATGGGCTACGATGAATGATAGGGGTTCTAATTGAAATGAGTTAACATTCATTTCCTAAGGAAATAACGTACATTTCACAATACAGGTTTTTTTTTAAAAGTGACTATAGCTGCATTTTTTTTCTTTTACTTCGGATGTATTGTTTAACGTTCGTAAAACAAATGGAAACAACAAATGACGTTTAAGGTTGGGAACAGATTTGTAAACACGAAGACAACATCGAAGAAAAAAAAAAACATCAGAAAGCTTTCAATTCGTACTAACCCAAGATGTTTCCAAGGCCAAGTCGGGATCTTATTAAATTCATGCCGTTTATCTTCGTTGAAATGTGCGAAAGAAGATTTTTGGTGGACGTGCTGAGAAACACGGTCAGCTGTTTGAAAGTCAGTTAGCCTAGCCTAGCATTGCCTAACAGTGACGTCACACCGGCCGAGCTCATAGACATATAACCATAGACGTCTTCTAAGGCAGGGGTTTGATTGATTGATTGATACTTTTATTAGTAGATTGCACAGTACAGTACATATTCCGTACAATCGACCACTAAATGGTAACACCCCAATAAGTTTTTCAACTTGTTTAAGTCGGGGTCCACGTTAATCAATTCATGGGTCACCAACCTTTTTGAAAGCAAGAGCTACTTCTTGGGTACTGATTAATACGAAGGGCTACCAGTTTGATACACACTTAAATAAATTGCCAGAAATAGCCAATTTGCTCAATTTACCTTTAATAAATAAATCTATATACCGGTATGAATAAAAAAATGTGTATTTCTGTCTGTCATTCCGTCGTACATTTTTTTTTCCTTTTACGGAAGGTTTTTTATAGAGAATAAATGATGAAAAAAAAACACTTAATTGAATGGTTTAAAAGAGGAGAAAACAGGAAAAAATTGAAAATTAAATTTTGCAACATAGTTTATCTTCAATTTTGACGCTTTAAAATTCAAAATTCAACCGAAAAAAAGAAGAGAAAAAACTAGCTAATTCGAATCTTTTTGAAAAAATAAAAAAAAATGTTTATGGAACATCATTA
>NC_084625.1:5529495-5541995 GCF_033978795.1 Nerophis ophidion
TACATTACTGTAATACTCTTACTCACACTACTTTTACTGTAATACCCTTACTCACACTACATTACTGTAATACTCTTCCTCACACTACTTTTACTGCATTACTCTAATATTCTTCCTCACACTACTTTTACTACATTACTGTAATACTCTTCCTCACACTACTTTTACTTGGTTACTTTACGACTAATCCTGACACTACTTTTACTCTGTTACTTTATTACTAATGCTGACACTACTTTTAATCTATTACTTTATTACTAATGCTGACACTACTTTTAATCTATTACTTTATTAATAAGGGTAACACTAGTTTTACTTTATTACTAATGATGACACTACTTTTACTCTCACTTTCTTTGTAATCCTGACCCTACTTTTAATCTATTACTTTATTAATAAGGGTAACACTAGTTTTACTTTATTACTAATGACACTACTTTTACTCAGTTACTTTATGACTAATGGTCACACTACTTTTACTCATGTACTTTATAACCAATGGTGATGCTACTTTTACTCAGTTTATGACTAATATTGACACTACTTTTACTCTATTACTTCATTACTAATGGTGACACTACTTTTACTGTATTACTTTATTACTAATGCGGACACTACTTTTACTCTTACTTTCTTTGTAATCCTGACCCTACTTTTAATCTATTACTTTATTGATAAGGGTAACACTAGTTTTACTTTATTACTAATGATGACACTACTTTTACTCAGTTAATTTATTACTAATGGTGACACTACTTTTACTCATTTACTTTATTACTAATAAGGACATTATTTTTACTCTATTACTTCATTACTAATGCTGACACTACTTTTACTCATTTACTTTATTACTAATGAGGACACTACTTTTACTTTATTTTAATTACTAGTCGTAACACTACTTTTACTCTATTACTTCATTACTAATGCTGACACTACTTTTACTCATTTACTTTATTACTAATAAGGACATTATTTTTACTCTATTACTTTATTACTAATGAGGACACTACTTTTACTTTATTTTAATTACTAGTCGTAACACTACTTTTACTCTATCACTAATGTTGACACTACTTTTACTCTATTACTTTAATGTTGACACTACTTTTACTCTATTACTTGATGACAAATGATGACACTACTTTTACTCTATTACTTGATGACTAATGATGAGACTACTTTTACTCTATTACTTGATGACTAATGATGAGACTACTTTTACTCTATTACTTGATGACTAATGATGAGACTACTTTTACTCTATTACTTGTATCACTAATGTCAACACTACTTTTACTCAGTTACTTGATGACTCCTCCCACTGCCAGGTGTTCAACGAGAGGTGCAGGATCCACTACACGCCTCCGAAGGTGAAGTGACTGCAAACCAAAGACTCCACGGACCCTGAAACTGTGACCTGCCGCCGCCATCTTGGCTCCAGACTGCTGGGAGCTTCCTGTTCCTGCCGCGTCTCGCTCGTGTCCTTTTGTGGTTTTTGTGCTGCTCGGCTGTGAAAACATTCTTCCATGTGCTTCTTTCACCACAGAAATATGTTTTTTAAAGCCACATAATGAAATGTTTTCAAAAGCAACCTGGCTGTGTTTTTTTTTGTGGCGGGGAGAAAATAAAAATGTAGTTGGTAAAGTGCGCCACTAGAGGGCAGTCAAACACTGCAAGTCTACAGAGAGAGTGACCAAAGTCTGGAGGACTGAGTCGTCAACCAGCACAATACTGCCAGCTGGATTATAGTCACACAAAATAGAGGACTTTTCAACACGCCATTGATGTCATGAGTAACATTTGGATTCAGTTTAGTCGGGAGACTTTTAGTGTCGCCTCAAATAAGTCAACCAAGTTTAAAAGTGAGAGAAAGTGTCCAATGTTGGTCCTAATGAAATAATTTCACTTTATTAGACATAATACACATTTACAAGGAGATGTTGATTTTCTTGACAAGAAATTATTTTCAAGGTAAAAGTTGATTTTCAAAGTAAAAGTTTTTTTCAAGACAAAAAACTATTTTCAAGGTATAAGTTTATTATTCAAGGTATAAGTTGATTTTCATGACAAAAATAGTTTTCAAGGTAAAAGTTGATTTTCCCCCAAAAAAAAAATAAAGATTTTCAAGGTAAAAGTTGATTTTCATGACAAAAATGATTTTCAAGGTAAAAGCTGCTTTCATGACATTAAATTATTTTTGAGACAAAAAAAAAGATTTTCAAAGTAAAAGTTGGTTTTCAAAACAAAAAATTACTTTCGATGAAAGAAATGATTTTCAAGGTAAAAGTTTATTATTCATGGTAAAAGGGATTTTCATGACAAAAATAGTTTTCAAGGTAAAAGTTGATTTTCCCAAAAAAAAAAAAAAAGATTTTCAAGGTAAAGTTGATTTTCATGCCAAAAATTATTTTCAAGGTAAAAAGTTGTTTTCATGACAAAATTATTTTTGAGACAAAAAAAAGATTTTCAAAGTAAAAGTTGGTTTTCAAAACAAAATATGATTTTCGATAAAAAAAATGATTTTCAAGGTAAAAGTTGATTTTCAAGACAAAAATGATTTTCAAGGTAAAAGCTGTTTTCATGACAAAATTATTTTTGAGACAAAAAAAAGATTTTCAAAGTAAAAGTTGGTTTTCAAAACAAAATATGATTTTCGATAAAAAAAATGATTTTCAAGGTAAAAGTTGATTTTCATGACAAAAATGATTTTCAAGGTAAAAGCTGTTTTCATGACATAAAATTATTTTTGAGACAAAAAAAAATGATTTTCAAAGTAAAAGTTGGTTTTCAAAAAAAAAAAGATTTTCGATAAAAAAAAATGATTTTCAAGGTAAAAGTTGATTTTCATGACATAAAATTATTTTCAAAACAAAAAAGATTTTCAAGGTAAAAGTTGATTTTCATGACAAAAATTATTTTCAAGGTAAAAGCTGTTTTCATGACTTAAAATGATTTTTGAGACAAAAAAAGATTTTCAAAGTAAAAGTTGGTTTTCAAAACAAAAATTGACTTTTAACATAAAAAAAAAGATTTTCAAGGTAAAAGTTGATTTTCATGACATAAAATAATTTTCAAAACAAAAAATGATTTTCAAGGTAAAAGTTGATTTTCATGACAAAAATGATTTTCAAGGTAAAAGTTGATTTTCATGACAAAAATGATTTTCAAGGTAAAAGCTGTTTTCATGACATAAAATTATGATTTTCAAAGTAAAAGTTGGTTTTCAAAAAAAAAAAAAGATTTTCGATAAAAATAATTATTTTCAAGGTAAAAGTTGATTTTCATGACATAAAATTATTTTCAAAACAAATGATTTTCAAGGTAAAATTTGGTTTTCATGACATAAAACGATTTTCAAGACAAACAATTATTTTCAAGGTAAAAAGTTGGTTTTCAAGACAAAAATGATTTTCAAAGTAAAAGTTGTTTTTCAAGACAAAAAAATATTTTCAAGGTATAAGTTGATTTTCATGACCCAAAAATATTTTCAAGATAAAAGTTTATTTTTCAAGGAAAAGGTGATTTTCATGACAAAAATAGTTTTCAAGGTAATAGTTGATTTTCAAGAATAAAAAAGATTTTCAAGGTAAAAGTTGATTTTCATGACAAAACTGATTTTCAAGGTAAAAGCTGTTTTTATGACACAAAATTATTTTCAAGACAAAAAAATGATTTTCAAAGTGAAAGTTGGTTTTCCAAAAAAAAAAAGATTTTCGATAAAAAAAAAGATTTTCAAAGTAAAAGTTGTTTTTCAAGACAAAAAAATATTTTCAAAGTATAAGTTGATTTACGACAAAAAAAAAGATTTTCAAGGTAAAAGTTGATTTTCATGCCAAAAATGATTTTCAAGGTAAAAGCTGTTTTCATGACATAAAATTATTTTCGAGACAAAAAAAAGATTTTCAAAGCAAAAGTTGGTTTTCAAAACAAAAAATGATTTTCGATAAAAAAAAAAAAATTTCAAGTTGAAAGTTGATTTTAATGACATAAAATTATTTTCAAAACAAAAAAATATTTTCAAGGTAAAAGTTGATTTTCATGACAAAAATTATTTTCAAGGTAAAAGCTGTTTTCATGACTTAAAATTATTTGTGAGACAAAAAAAGATTTTCAAAGTAAAAGTTGGTTTTCAAAACAAAAAATGACTTTCAATTTAAAAAAATGATTTTCAAGGTAAAAGTTGATTTTCATGGGCTTCACGGTGGCAGAGGGGTTAGTGCGTCTGCCTCACAATACGAAGTTCCTGCAGTCCTGGGTTCAAATCCAGGCTCGGGATCTTTCTGTGTGGAGTTTGCATGTTCTCCCCGTGAATGCGTGGGTTCCCTCCGGGTACTCCGGCTTCCTCCCACTTCCAAAGACATGCACCTGGGGATAGGTTGATTGGCAACACTAAATTGGCCCTAGTGTGTGAATGTGAGTGTGAATGTTGTCTGTCTATCTGTGTTGGCCCTGCGATGAGGTGGCCACTTGTCCAGGGTGTACCCCGCCTTCCGCCCGATTGTAGCTGAGATAGGCACCAGCGCCCCCCGCGACCCCGAAAGGGAATAAGCGGTAGGAAATGGATGGATGGATGGAAGTTGATTTTCATGACAGAAATGATTTTCAAGGTAAAAGCTGTTTTCATGACATAAAATTATATCTGAGACAAAAAAAATGTTCAAAGTAAAAGTTGGTTTTCAAAACAAAAAATGATTTTCGATAAAAAAAATTATTTTCAAGGTAAAAGTTGATTTTCATGACATAAAATTATTTTCAAAACAAAAAAGATTTTCAAGGTAAAAGTTGATTTTCATGACAAAAATTATTTTCAAGGTAAAAGCTGTTTTCATGACTTAAAATGATTTTTGAGACAAAAAAAGATTTTCAAAGTAAAAGTTGGTTTTCAAAACAAAAATTGACTTTTAACATAAAAAAAAAGATTTTCAAGGTAAAAGTTGATTTTCATGACATAAAATAATTTTCAAAACAAAAAATGATTTTCAAGGTAAAAGCTGTTTTCATGACTTAAAATTATTTTTGAGACAAAAAAAGATTTTCAAAGTAAAAGTTGGTTTTCAAAACAAAAAATGATTTTCGATTAAAAAAAAAGATTTTCAAGGTAAAAGTTGATTTTCATGACATAAAATGATTTTCAAACAAAAAATGATTTTCAAGGTAAAAGTTGATTTTCAAAACAAAAATGATTTTCAAGGTAAAAGCTGTTTTCATGACATAAAATTATTTTTGAGACAAAAAAAAGATTTTCAAAGTAAAAGTTGGTTTTCAAAACAAAAAATGATTTTCGATAAAAAAAATGATTTTCAAATGTAAAAGTTGATTTTCATGACATAGAATTATTTTCAAAACAAATAATGATTTTCAAGGTAAAAGTTGATTTTCATGCCAAAAATGATTTTCAAGGTAAAAGCTGTTTTCATGACATAAAATTATTTTTGAGACAAAAAAAAAGATTTTCAAAGTAAAAGTTGGTTTTCAAAACATAATATGATTTTCGATTAAAAAAAAATGATTTTCAAGGTAAAAGTTGATTTTTATGACATAAAACTATTTTCAAAACAAAAAAGATTTTCAAGGTAAAAGTTGATTTTCATGACAAAAATGATTTTCAAGGTAAAAGCTGTTTTCATGACATAAAATTATTTTTGAGACAAAAAAAAAGATTTTCAAAGTAAAAGTTGGTTTTCAAAACATAATATGATTTTCGATTAAAAAAAAATGATTTTCAAGGTAAAAGTTGATTTTTATGACATAAAACTATTTTCAAAACAAAAAAGATTTTCAAGGTAAAAGTTGATTTTCATGACAAAAATGATTTTCAAGGTAAAAGCTGTTTTCATGACATAAAATTATTTTTGAGACAAAAAAAGCTTTTCAAAGTAAAAGTTGGTTTTCAAAACAAAAAATGATTTTCGATAAAAAAAAAAAGATTTTCAAGGTAAAAGTTGATTTTAAT
Organism: Nerophis ophidion; assembly: GCF_033978795.1. Classification (NCBI taxonomy): domain Eukaryota; kingdom Metazoa; phylum Chordata; class Actinopteri; order Syngnathiformes; family Syngnathidae; genus Nerophis; species Nerophis ophidion. Next base: position 5,535,452 of record NC_084625.1, read on the forward strand.
GACATAAAATTATTTTCAAAACAAATAATGATTTTCAAGGTAAAAGTTGATTTTCATGCCAAAAATGATTTTCAAGGTAAAAGCTGTTTTCATGACTTAAAATTATTTTTGAGACAAAAAAAGATTTTCAAAGTAAAAGTTGGTTTTCAAAACAAAAAATGATTTTCGATTAAAAAAAAGATTTTCAAGGTAAAAGTTGATTTTCATGACATACAATTATTTTCAAACAAAAAATGATTTTCAAGGTAAAAGTTGATTTTCAAAACAAAAATGATTTTCAAGGTAAAAGCTGTTTTCATGACATAAAATTATTTTTGAGACAAAAAAAAGATTTTCAAAGTAAAAGTTGGTTTTCAAAACAAAAAATGATTTTCGATAAAAAAAATGATTTTCAAATGTAAAAGTTGATTTTCATGACATAGAATTATTTTCAAAACAAATAATGATTTTCAAGGTAAAAGTTGATTTTCATGCCAAAAATGATTTTCAAGGTAAAAGCTGTTTTCATGACATAAAATTATTTTTGAGACAAAAAAAAAGATTTTCAAAGTAAAAGTTGATTGTCAAAACATAATATGATTTTCGATTAAAAAAAAAAGATTTTCAAGGTAAAAGTTGATTTTCATGACAAAAATGATTTTCAAGGTAAAAGCTGTTTTCATGACATAAAATTATTTTTGAGACAAAAAAAGCTTTTCAAAGTAAAAGTTGGTTTTCAAAACAAAAAATTATTTTCGATAAAAAAAAAAGATTTTCAAGGTAAAAGTTGATTTTAATGACATAAAATTATTTTCAAAACAAATAATGATTTTCAAGGTAAAAGTTGATTTTCATGCCAAAAATGATTTTCAAGGTAAAAGCTGTTTTCATGACATAAAATTATTTTTGAGACAAAAAAAAATGATTTTCAAAGTAAAAGTTGGTTTAAAAAAAAAAAAAGATTTTCGATAAAAAAAAAGATTTTCAAGGTAAAAGTTGATTTTCATGACATAAAATTATTTTCAAAACAAATAATGATTTTCAAGGTAAAAGTTGATTTTCATGCCAAAAATGATTTTCAAGGTAAAAGCTGTTTTCATGACATAAAATTATTTTTGAGACAAAAAAAAATGATTTTCAAAGTAAAAGTTGGTTTAAAAAAAAAAAAAAAGATTTTCGATAAAAAAAAAGATTTTCAAGGTAAAAGTTGATTTTCATGACATAAAATTATTTTCAAAACAAAAAATGATTTTCAAGGTAAAAGTTGATGTTCATGACAAAAATGATTTTCAAGGTAAAAGTTGATTTTCATGCCAAAAATGATTTTCAAGGTAAAAGCTGTTTTCATGACATAAAATTATTTTTGAGACAAAAAAAAATGTCAAAGTAAAAGTTGGTTTTCAAAACAAAATATGATTTTCGATTAAAAAAAAAGATTTTCAAGGGAAAAGTTGATTTTCATGACATAAAATTATTTTCCAAACAAAAAATTATTTTCGATAAAAAAAATGATTTTCAAGGTAAAAGTTGATTTTCATGACATAAATACATTTCAAACCAAAAAATTATTTTCAAGGTAAAAGTTGTTTTCATGACATACAATTATTTTTGAGACAAAAAAAAGATTTTCAAAGTAAAATTTGTTTTTCAAAACAAAAAATGATTTTCGATTAAAAAAAAATGATTTTCAAATGTAAAAGTTGATTTTCATGACATAAAATTATTTTCAAAACAAATAATGATTTTCAAGGTAAAAGTTGATTTTCATGCCAAAAATTATTTTCAAGGTAAAAGCTGTTTTCATGACATAAAATTATTTTTGAGACAAAAAAGCTTTTCAAAGTAAAAGTTGGTTTTCAAAACAAAAAAAGATTTTCGATTAAAAAAAAAAGATTTTCAAGGTAAAAGTTGATTTTCACGACATAAAATTATTTTCAAAACAAATAATGATTTTCAAGGTAAAAGTTGATTTTCATGCCAAAAATGATTTTCAAGGTAAAAGCTGTTTCATGACATAAAATTATTTTTGAGACAAAAAAGATTTTCAAAGTAAAAGTTGGTTTTCAAAACGAAAAATGATTTTCGATAAAAAAAAAAAAAAAATTTCAAGGTAAAAGTTGATTTTCATGACATAAAATTATTTTCAAAACAAAAAATGATTTTCAAGGTAAAAGTTGATTTTCATGACATAAAACGATTTTCAAGACAAACATTTATTTTCAAGGTAAAAGTTGGTTTTCAAGACAAAAATGATTTTCAAAGTAAAAGTTGTTTTTCAAGACAAAAAATTATTTTCAAGGTATAAGTTGATTTTCATGACAAAAAAATATTTTCAAAGTAAAAGTTTATTTTTCAAGGAAAAAGTGATTTTCATGACAAAAATAGTTTTCAAGGTAAAAGTTGATTTTCAAAAAAAATAAATAATATTTTCAAGGTAAAAGTTGATTTTCATGACAAAAATTATTTTCAAGGTAAAAGCTGCTTTCATGACATAAAATTATTTTTGAGACAAAAAAAACCATTTTCAAAGTAAAAGTTGGTTTTCAAAACAAAAAATTACATCCATCCATCCATCCATCCATTTTCTACCGCTTATTCCCTTTCGGGGTCGCGGGGGGCGCTGGCGCCTATCTCAGCTACAATCGGGCGGAAGGCGGGGTACACCCTGGACAAGTCGCCACCTCATCGCAGGGCCAACACAGATAGACAGACAACATTCACACACTAGGGCCAATTTAGTGTTGCCAATCAACCTATCCCCAGGTGCATGTCTTTGGAAGTGGGAGGAAGCCGGAGTACCCGGAGGGAACCCACGCATTCACGGGGAGAACATGCAAACTCCACACAGAAAGATCCCGAGCCTGGATTTGAACCCAGGACTGCAGGACCTTTGTACAAAAAATTACTTTCGATAAAAAAAATGATTTTCAAGGTAAAAGTTGATTTTCATGACAAAAAATTATTTTCAAGGTAAAAGTTTATTATTCAAGGAAAAATGGATTTTCATGACGAAAATAGTTTTCAAGGTAAAAGTTGATTTTCAAAAAAAAAAAAAAGATTTTCAAGGCAAAAGTTGATTTTCATGCCAAAAATGATTTTCAAGGTAAAAGCTGTTTTCATGACATAAAATTATTTTTGAGACAAAAAAAAGATTTTCAAAGTAAAAGTTGGTTTTCAAAACAAAAAATGATTTTCGATAAAAAAAATGATTTTCAAATGTAAAAGTTGATTTTCATGACATAGAATTATTTTCAAAACAAATAATGATTTTCAAGGTAAAAGTTGATTTTCATGCCAAAAATGATTTTCAAGGTAAAAGCTGTTTTCATGACATAAAATTATTTTTGAGACAAAAAAAAAGATTTTCAAAGTAAAAGTTGATTGTCAAAACATAATATGATTTTCGATTAAAAAAAAATGATTTTCAAGGTAAAAGTTGATTTTTATGACATAAAACTATTTTCAAAACAAAAAAGATTTTCAAGGTAAAAGTTGATTTTCATGACAAAAATGATTTTCAAGGTAAAAGCTGTTTTCATGACATAAAATTATTTTTGAGACAAAAAAAGCTTTTCAAAGTAAAAGTTGGTTTTCAAAACAAAAAATGATTTTCGATAAAAAAAAAAAAGATTTTCAAGGTAAAAGTTGATTTTAATGACATAAAATTATTTTCAAAACAAATAATGATTTTCAAGGTAAAAGTTGATTTTCATGCCAAAAATGATTTTCAAGGTAAAAGCTGTTTTCATGACATAAAATTATTTTTGAGACAAAAAAAATGATTTTCAAAGTAAAAGTTGGTTTAAAAAAAAAAAAAGATTTTCGATAAAAAAAAAGATTTTCAAGGTAAAAGTTGATTTTCATGACATAAAATTATTTTCAAAACAAATAATGATTTTCAAGGTAAAAGTTGATTTTCATGCCAAAAATGATTTTCAAGGTAAAAGCTGTTTTCATGACATAAAATTATTTTTGAGACAAAAAAAAATGATTTTCAAAGTAAAAGTTGGTTTAAAAAAAAAAAAAAAGATTTTCGATAAAAAAAAAGATTTTCAAGGTAAAAGTTGATTTTCATGACATAAAATTATTTTCAAAACAAAAAATGATTTTCAAGGTAAAAGTTGATGTTCATGACAAAAATGATTTTCAAGGTAAAAGTTGATTTTCATGCCAAAAATGATTTTCAAGGTAAAAGCTGTTTTCATGACATAAAATTATTTTTGAGACAAAAAAAAATGTCAAAGTAAAAGTTGGTTTTCAAAACAAAATATGATTTTCGATTAAAAAAAAAAGATTTTCAAGGGAAAAGTTGATTTTCATGACATAAAATTATTTTCCAAACAAAAAATTATTTTCGATAAAAAAAATGATTTTCAAGGTAAAAGTTGATTTTCATGACATAAATACATTTCAAACCAAAAAATTATTTTCAAGGTAAAAGTTGTTTTCATGACATACAATTATTTTTGAGACAAAAAAAAGATTTTCAAAGTAAAATTTGTTTTTCAAAACAAAAAATGATTTTCGATAAAAAAAAAATGATTTTCAAATGTAAAAGTTGATTTTCATGACATAAAATTATTTTCAAAACAAATAATGATTTTCAAGGTAAAAGTTGATTTTCATGCCAAAAATTATTTTCAAGGTAAAAGCTGTTTTCATGACATAAAATTATTTTTGAGACAAAAAAGCTTTTCAAAGTAAAAGTTGGTTTTCAAAACAAAAAAAGATTTTCGATTAAAAAAAAAAGATTTTCAAGGTAAAAGTTGATTTTCATGACATAAAATTATTTTCAAAACAAATAATGATTTTCAAGGTAAAAGTTGATTTTCATGCCAAAAATGATTTTCAAGGTAAAAGCTGTTTCATGACATAAAATTATTTTTGAGACAAAAAAGATTTTCAAAGTAAAAGTTGGTTTTCAAAACGAAAAATGATTTTCGATAAAAAAAAAAAAAAAATTTCAAGGTAAAAGTTGATTTTCATGACATAAAATTATTTTCAAAACAAAAAATGATTTTCAAGGTAAAAGTTGATTTTCATGACATAAAACGATTTTCAAGACAAACATTTATTTTCAAGGTAAAAGTTGGTTTTCAAGACAAAAATGATTTTCAAAGTAAAAGTTGTTTTTCAAGACAAAAAATTATTTTCAAGGTATAAGTTGATTTTCATGACAAAAAAATATTTTCAAAGTAAAAGTTTATTTTTCAAGGAAAAAGTGATTTTCATGACAAAAATAGTTTTCAAGGTAAAAGTTGATTTTCAAAAAAAAAAAAAATATTTTCAAGGTAAAAGTTGATTTTCATGACAAAAATTATTTTCAAGGTAAAAGCTGCTTTCATGACATAAAATTATTTTTGAGACAAAAAAAACGATTTTCAAAGTAAAAGTTGGTTTTCAAAACAAAAAATTACATCCATCCATCCATTTTCTACCGCTTATTCCCTTTCGGGGTCGTGGGGGGCGCTGGCGCCTATCTCAGCTACAATCGGGCGGAAGGCGGTGTACATCCTGGACAAGTCGCCACCTCATCGCAGGGCCAACACAGATAGACAGACAACATTCACAATCACATTCACACACTAGGGACCATTTAGTGTTGCCAATCAACCTATCCCCAGGTGCATGTCTTTGGAAGTGGGAGGAAGCCGGAGTACCCGGAGGGAACCCACGCATTCACGGGGAGAACATGCAAACTCCACACAGAAAGATCCCGAGCCTGGATTTGAACCCAGGACTGCAGGACCTTTGTACAAAAAATTACTTTCGATAAAAAAAACGATTTTCAAGGTAAAAGTTGATTTTCATGACAAAAAATTATTTTCAAGGTAAAAGTTTATTATTCAAGGAAAAATGGATTTTCATGACGAAAATAGTTTTCAAGGTAAAAGTTGATTTTCAAAAAAAAAAAAAAGATTTTCAAGGCAAAAGTTGATTTTCATGCCAAAAATGATTTTCAAGGTAAAAGCTGTTTTCATGACATAAAATTATTTTTGAGACAAAAAAAAGATCTTCAAAGTAAAATTTGGTTTTCAAAACAAAAAAATCATTTTCGATAAAAAAAAGATTTTCAAGGTAAAAGTTGATTCTCATGACATAAAACTATTTTCAAAACAAAAAATGATTTTCAAGGTAAAAGTTGGTTTTCATGACATAAAACGATTTTCAACACAAACAATTATTATCAAGGTAAAAGTTGATTTTCAAGAAAAAAAAGATTTTCTAGGTAAAAGTTGGTTTTCAAGACAAAAAATGATTTTCAAGGTAAAAGTTTATTATTCAAGGAAAAAGTGATTTTCATGACAAAAATGATTTTCAAAGTAAAAGTTGATTTTCAAGAAAAATATATATTTTCAAGGTAAAAGTTGATTTTCATGACAAAAAATTATATATATATATATATATATATATATATATATATATATATATAGTGGCAAAAAAGCATTTAGTCAGGCACTGATTAAAATAATGACAGAGGTCTGTAATTTTCATCATAGGTACACTTCAACTGTGAGAGACAGAATGTGAAAAAAAAATCCAGGAATTCACATTGTAGGAATTT